>NC_048302.1:13322502-13529863 GCF_013100865.1 Trachemys scripta elegans
GGGGGGGGAGTTGGGGAGCTGTCTGCCCCACAGCTGGGTCTCCCTTTTTTAGGGCTGCTGCCCAACCTCCCTTTGTTTTGTTTCTCTCTCTCTCCCCCTCCCCCGCTCGCCTTGTGATAAGTTTCAGTTATTGAACAAAGACCGCACCCCCCCCACACACACACCCCAACCAGGGATGATGGTGGGTGACTGGTGATTGAAATATAAAGAACCTGATCGCTTCTATGCACGGATTCAGTGACTTCTAAAACATACCTAGATTAGATGGGGAGGGTCTGGCAAAAATTAAACCTTCAGATGTTTTGGGTAGAGAGTGGCCAGAAGCCATTTCTCCAACCACCTAACCGAAACCCAGTGTGATTAATTTCTGTAAGGCATTGAACTGTTGCTGCTGAACCTCCCTCTCCATTATTATTGTTTTCTTTAATAACAAATCAGGCCAGAGCTCTCCCTGGGTCTGTGTAGGACACAACACCCCACACCCAGCAGCAATTGCCAAACCCACACACACTGTCACAGGAGAGGACTCCTGTCTCTTCTCTCCCCTCCCTCTTCAGGGTGGGAAGCATATGTCACCATCTTCTCCCAATTCATCCCAGTCTCCTTTCCCCATAGAAGGGTAGGACTAAGTACACCACCCTAAGCTTTTTCTGGCGTAAAGAAAGAAGGTTTCATTGTTAAGACAAGGGGGAATAAGTGTTGCTAAAGTTGGACTCAGAATGTTTCACACTGATATTTGGGTCTGTAGATCTGTCCGACTCCCATTGTCTAATTTTCATTCAATGGCATGCTACCAAATACTGAGATTTGTTTTCCTATTAAGATGAAGGATTTGGGGGCTGAAGAACAAATGAGCAATGAAGCTTTCTGGCTGTTCAAGCAGTTAAATCTACATTTGGAGCAAGAATGGAAGTTTCAGCCTCGGGAGAAGGGGCTGAGCCTGATTGAGCGCACTGCTGAGGTGAGGAGCAGGAAGAGAGCTTTGGCTCTAGGGGTGGAAGAGTTAATTATTCATGAGATTGATGCATTGCATTAAGAACTAGCTGTGTAAATATCAAAAGCTTTCCTGTAGTTTTACGCTAGGGAATTGCAGTACATGAAACTAAATAGTAAAGGGATGCTGTTAGTTCAAATTTAATACACAATTTAGGTTTTATAGAAACTTGTAGGAAACTGAATACCAGTAGAAACACTTGTCTTTTAAAAGTCCCATTATCATTTTTTTTCTATATAAACATCCTTTTTATGTTTTTGTGGAGGTATTTTAATTAAAATAAATGTATATATTATGTGCCATGAACTGTCTTTAAATTTCAACACTTAAATTACTAGATATTTTAATTAATAGAAGAACTAGTTAAAAAATAAGGTGTGTTTTGTATCCGCATCTGATCTGTGATCTGCAAAAATGGTCCGCAGATATCAAGCGGATATCTGTAGATTTTCAGGGCTCTAGTATATAAAATTTGGATCCGCATCCATCTGCAGTCCACAAAAATGGATTTGCAGGCTCTAGGGATGCCTTCCTGAGTTCGAGTTTAATGCCCTAATCAAACAGCTCTGTCTGGGCAGACTCCCACTGAAGTCAGTCAGGCTCTGTGTCTGCTCCCCTTAGCAGGTATAGAGCCCCACTGACTTCAATATGAAGTTAATAGCTTAGGTAAAGAAACTTATTTTAATGTATTAATGTTTCTATCTTGATTGTGTGCCTTCAAGTATAGAAAATATTGTTGATTCTTGTAGATTTTAATTATAGATGCTGAAGTCATAGTGCTTTGTCTTCAAAACACTGTACAAACAACTAAAACAATTCTTGGGGTTGTAAACTACTTGGGGTATCTTGACAAATTAGACAGTGGAGACAGATCATTAAGGGAAATGGGCTTCTATACATTTAACCAAAAACATGTGAAATGTCATCCTGTGTAATTTAATACTTTAATGATCTCTGTAAAACTGACCCAATGAGCTTTTCTGAATTTCAGCTGAATATGGAATATTTTAACTGGACACTATAAAGAAGAATTTTGATGAGTAATCTGTATTATCCCACAGGTAGCTCCAGGGGCACCCCTATCTACATGCCTACAAATTAAATGTCTGCCGTGGTCCCTCAATATAAGCAGGGCTCATAATGGGTTTAATGTTTGCATTCTGGTGGAGAGTAGAGGGAACTCATTTAATACAGGAATTTTTCTGTGGCCTTTGCCCACACCCTGAGGTCAGGGTTTGTTCTGGTTATATACATTTTGGTAACAATTGTCTTTTAAAAACAAATGTATATTATAAATGTGGTTATACTTGATTTTGCACTAAGTTGACTTAGAAGGTCTGGCCTTCAGTCCAAACACTGTGGGTTTGTTGTGAGGCTTGGTAGGATAACTTACCACTTGTTTGGTAAATTAAAAAATCCACTGTTTTCACCACATACTTCTTTTAAGATAATATTTGCCATCTGCTTGCCTACTTCTAAGACAGATGACATTGCATAATATAGTGTTGTTAAATGCTGATTTTACTCATTTCATTGCAGAATGAAAATACTTTATGTCCAAGACTAAGGAATGCCAAGGTTGAAGATCTATGGAGTCTGACCAGTTTTTTTGGATTTACAATTGAAACTTTTGTCCTGGCTGTCAACATTATGGACAGATTCTTGGCTCTTATGAAGGTATCTTGAGTGGGGAAGAAGTATTACTATGGCAAAGATCCTTGTGTTGAATATGCACGTTTCCACTTTAGTTTTACATTCATGAGGTTTGCTTTGAACTAAAGTAAAAAACAATCAAGATTCTATAATAATAAACAACTGTAATTCGTGTCTCCTGGTTAGCAACATCCTGTGATAGCTCCTACTTCCTAGTTCAGAACTGGGTAGGGCACTTCACGACAGATAAGATTCTCAGAGTGACTATCAAATATTTATAGGGTATCATAACTGCACGTATCTCTACATAGGTAAACAAACAATATGGTTCAGGTTCTTGCCCTTAAAAGCCTATCACCTTAATCAAATAAGATGAGTCACAATATTTTTGCAAACTAATAGAGTATTGAGAAACGTGTATAACTATGGCTAATCTATGTGTAGTATTGTTAATATATAGTCCAGTGGAACTGCTTCAAGAGTACATTGCTGGGGTATTCTAGGTAGAGGGTGCTCAGCTTTGGAATTGTTCCCCCCCTGGAAGTTGTGCATTTCAAGATTGCACTGTGTCATGGTAGTTTCACTAGAAAGGTACCAGCAAAGTGCTGTCAGTATAACAAGAATATAAAGTGTTAGTGAACTTTTTTTTTTCTCCCCTAACACTTTATATTTTTGTTATACTGACAGCATTTTGCTGGTACCTTTCTAGTGAAACTACCATGACAAAGTGCAATCTTGAAATGCACAACTTCCAGAGGCCACAGGTGGGAACAATTCCATAGCTGAGCACCCTCTACCTAGAATACCCCAGCAATGTACTCTTGAAGCAGTTCCACTGGACTATACATCAACAATACTACACATAGATTGGCCATAGTTATACACATTTCTCAATACTCTATTAGTTTGCAAAATAGAGAGGTGGTGGGTGGGTGTGTGTGGGGGGGGAAATATGAATGAGATTAGAGTATTTGGCTTAGACAGGCATCATGTACCAGTAAATGCAGTCTAAACCTTTTACTTAATGTTTATATTGTAGTAGTGCCTAGACGTCTCAACCAGGCTAAATCCCTGTTTAGCTGGGTGTTCTACGAACATACATGACAGTCCTGCCCAAAAGAATTTGCAGCCTAGAACATGAAATGCTTCATGTTTACCTGTAAAGGTTGTGAGGCTTTTAAACATGGTACTTCCATAGTAACATCATGTGGGTCAAGGTCATCACAGGTGTAACAATTGATAAACGTTTGTTTGTTTGTTTTTGTTTTTCTTTCAGGTGAAACCTAAGCATTTATCTTGCATTGGAGTCTGTTGTTTTCAACTGGCTGCCCAAGTCATTGAAGAGGAGTGCAATATTCCGTCCACTCATGATGTCATCCGGATTAGCCAATGTAAATGCACTGTTTCCGACCTGAAACGGATGGAAAAAATAATTTCGGAAAAACTGCACTTTGAATTTAAAGCTACTACTGCCTTAACCTTTTTGCACTTGTACCATACTATTGTACTTTGTCATACCTCAGAAAGGTAAGTGTAGTTATATCATATACCATATCTGCAATGATCTGTCATGGTTATAAGACCCTTTCCCCCTTTTAGAAATCTCATTAAATCGAATTCTGACATTAGCTTAAAAATAGCCATACTTTAATCTTACATTATACCTGAGTATAAATGTTGTTGTTATATTATTTGTAGGAAAGAAGTACTAAACCTCGACAAATTGGAAGCACAGCTGAAAGCTTGCAACTGCCGATTAGTCTTCTCTAGAGCAAAAGTATGTACATTTCAATTGTTTTGCTTAGTAATTCATAATTGGATTTTGATTTGTGTATGCTGAGTGTGTTTTGTACTTCCAGCCATCCATATTGGCCTTGTGTCTTCTCACTCTGGAAGTTCAGACTTTAAAATCCATTGAGCTGTTTGAAATTGTTCTGCGTGTTCAAAAGCATTCAAAGGTAAACTATTTTAAATGGTTTGTTGACCTGTTGGCTTTAGCACGGAATAATGAAGTACCACTTTCCTAACCATGGGCATCCTGAACACAACCGTAAGATGTTGGTTAATACCAGCACCCTTCCCCTTGGCATCTTGAGGTGTAAAACATACCATACCACTAAGACAAAATGACATGGGTACGTTTTGTGCTCTTCTTTACCAAGAAGCAATCTGATAGCAGGGTCTTATTGGATGCTTATATGATTAAGAACCTGTTAAGTTCTTCATCTTATCCAGTCTACTTAAAGGAAGCACCCCAGTCATCCTGCTTCTTACATAGGAAGGGGCTTAAACATGACTCTTTTAAAATGTGGTCTATGTAAATGTACCTTTTTGGTTTTTCTTCTTACACTAAAGATGTTTAATATAGAAAAAGTGAAAAGTACTGTCTTAAAAGCATTAATGAAACTAGTATAGTTGAGTGCTTTTGTCTTAACTTTAAGTGTACAATAAAACCAAGACTTTACAACAAGCAAATCTACCCAGATTTATTTAACCTGAAATGTGTTCCCAGCCCTGAAGGAATTATTTCATATTTCCTAGCTCTGAATAGTTTTGTCCGACGACCTTCATAAAATCATTGATACTATACAATTTTTATTTTCTTAATACACATTAAATAGTATAACCGATAATTCTGTTTTGTTTCTTTGTGAAAATCCTAAGATTCAGGGTCCTGAGTCATAACACCCAATGAATGCCAGTATGAGGCAGGGACTAACTGGCTCATTTGCTTAAACTTGTCTTTAACTTAAAGGCAACGTGAATTTTATTTGAACTGTCAGCTTCACACTACGTTGCACAAGATTGTCTTAGGCCATGCTAAAGGAGCTGAACTTGAAAAGTGAAAAAGACTGACTTTTTAGTCCATTACTTCAGCAGCATATCACTTGAATTACATGCCAACATGTTTGTAAAGGTGAGGAGGCCTCATTCTAGACTGTCTGCAGTATAACTAATTAAATGTTTTTCTCACTTTTTTTCTTTTTAAGATAAGTGATAGTGACTTACTCTACTGGCGAGAGTTGGTTTCAAAATGCCTAGCAGATTATTCTTCTCCTGAATGTTGCAAACCAGATCATAAGAAGTTAGTTTGGATTGTTTCAAGACGTACAGCCCAGAATCTACAAAATAGTTACTGCAGTGTTCCTGAGTTGCCAACTATACCAGAGGTTGGATGTTTCAATGAAAGTGAGAGGTAAGTAACATTCCTACGGTGGTGGTTTTCGCTGATTTCGATAATTTCTACAAGCATTGTGGTGACACTTAGTCATAAAAATAGATTTGATTCAGTAGTTCTTATTTGCATGAACAGTTTCTTAAGGAAGCATAGTCTTTCTGGTTGCAAACTGACTTAAATCTCCAAAGCTATATATTGCTTGGGTAACTAGAAAATCACCTCAGTTTTCCCAAGCAGTTGAAGTCATGTGGCATGATCTGACTTAGCAGCTCCCAGGAATTTAATTTTAAGGACTGCAAGCCAAATGTTCAATGTTTCATTGTTGGCTTTTTTTTCTTTGTCACTTTAGTCCATGTTAATTTTTGTTTCAACAGTTTCTTAAAGGACTGTAGCTAAGAAGTTAGCATGTTTGGGAACCAAGTTTGAAATTTAAGGGCAGGTGAGGGGGGAAAGCAGATTTGAGATGGCAGGTTGGTATCTCCGAAAAAAATCAGAAGGAAATAGTGGAGGTGAGAAGTAGCTTTATCACAAGGAAGTTTAAACATGTTTGCAAGTAGTTTGTCTATTAAAAC
This sequence comes from Trachemys scripta elegans, assembly GCF_013100865.1. Classification (NCBI taxonomy): domain Eukaryota; kingdom Metazoa; phylum Chordata; order Testudines; family Emydidae; genus Trachemys; species Trachemys scripta. The sequence goes on from NC_048302.1 coordinate 13,328,900, forward strand.
TACCTTTGATGTAACTCTTCCTTCTCAGAATTATCAAAAAACAATGTGTAACCTTCCTTCATGAGAAGACAACGTTTGTTTCATGTTTAATCGTGTTTGCAGTAGTGCCTAAGAAGCATCATTGTGCAAACACAATAGCATGCAGTCTCTGCTCTGAAGAACTTACAATCTCAATCGACAAGACAGCTACAGCATGGGGGGCGGGGGGGGGAAGGTATAACACAGGGAACCAATAATGCTGAGCTCTTGTTGGAAACATAGTTGCCATATGTCATATTTGTTTCACAATTTTGGGGCAGGGTGCCTACTTAAAGGGCTAAGCAAAATGGAAAGAAAAGGGGAGAGGAACATTCAGGGGAGCAGCATAAGAAGCTAGGAAGGGCAGATGTGCAGTGAAACTGAGGTGAAGAGACTGAGGGAGAGGAAGGGACAGGGTTGGAGCAATCAGCACAGGGCAAAGGAAGTCCAGTCAAAATTGTAGAAAGGTGTCTGAATGTGTGCCGGTCCCTGTTTGGCTGCTTCCGCAACAGCTCCTACTGACTGAAGCCTCTGGAGCAGTTTGACTCCAAGGCCACATGCTGGGGAGGCACCCCCTGTGTCCTAATGCCCCCAGAGTTTGTGGGGTTCCCCTCCACAGTTTTGGGTCCATGTACTTGCTTGTGGAAGTGATGGCCACAGCTGGGCCCCATTTTACCAGCTCCACTGCCCCCCATTTTACCAGCTCCGTTGCCCCCCAGTGCAATAGTCCCTAATTAGGTGAGTTCTTTGCACAGCAGTCTGATCCTGCATCTGTTTACTTAAATGGCAGTCGTATTAAACCTTTAGTAATCTGGATGGTTGTCAATACTAAACATTTTAAAGAAACTAGTAGCCGTGCCATTTCACACAACAGTATAAACATAGTGATAAGACGTACAGTGCCTGTTTGTGTTTGCTAATAAGTGGTAGCATAATCATGCTAGTGGATTAAAAACTAGGTCCAACCCTTGCTAATATGCTGTGATTTGAGCATTGGGAGCACAGTAACTAGTAATACAAGCTTTTTCTAACATTTTTGAAGTCTCTTTACCAGTGGAATGAAATTCTGTAGAACTAGAAGTATGAAGAGCTTTTGAATTTCATTGGCACCTGACATTCCACAGCAACTCAATATCTTTATAGGAACAAAATATTTCATAAAATGTGGGATCCCAACAAAACTTTGCTACCTTCATGGCTGCTTGTGTAGTCATCCATGATTTGAGTAAATTACAAATAATTCTTCCTTCTCTTTTAGTGAAGACTCCTGTGAAGACATGAGCTGTGGAGAAGAAAGTCTTAGCAGTTCTCCTAGTGATCTAGAAGGCAACTTCTTCTTTGACCTCAAACCTAAATCTAAGTGGAAAGCTCTCAACTGTCAGTCTTAGCAATTTGATTGCACTAGAGTACAATTTTTAAATGTACCATAAGTTTTCTTGGCAATAACAAATGAGTAGGTAGTATCCAGGCAAGAGTTGCTATGGAATACCTAAGTGCTTATAATGCCTGCCTTTTTTTAGAATTCTGATTTAAGCAGCCATTTAGGTGCCCGTTCAGCAAAGTACTTACATAGCCATAGTCCTGTTGAAGTGGACTATTCTTGTGAGTGAAATGATGCATGTGGACCAGTACCTTGCTGAATTCGGTCTAACAGCATAATGGGCTAGTATTTCAAATGGTAAAACTGCTTTAGAGCGCACATGCAATCTTCAAGAAAAGAGGTTGTATGTGTTCTATTGTACTCATTTCTTTTGGGGCAGGAACTATTTTAACCAAAATTATATATTTTGATGGTGTACTCTAAGGATTTTAAAATCTTTGCTTTTTAAACTTCAGGAATCCTTGTTTGATTAGGAGTATGCATGATCTATTTTGGGAGGAATATAGACTTAAATACCTTTAAACCCATTCATACGAATGATAGTCTAGTATGTATGTGCTGGGGTTTATTTTAGTATTTTCATTTTAAACTAATGCAGAATAAGCTTATGCTGAATTTTATAATATGAACTTCAATGTTTAAAATTTTAGTGTGAACAAGTCAATTCATACTATTAGACTAGAAGTATTAACATGTTCAATTTTATAAGTCTACATTCCTTGAAATATTTAACCCTTGTAGTTGATTTCAGTATTCTTCCACTGTCAAATGACTAAATCCATAATCAGACTGGTTTGCATGCTTATGTGAAAGCTGTTAGTGCAAGAAGAGTTGGTATTATGCAGAAATGTCAGGTAAATGTGAAGTTGATAAAGTGGTTGATATAATGGCAGAAACTTGGTAATTTTTTTGCATTTTTGTTAAAGCACACAGATTAGTATGATTGCATTTCACTCGAGTATGGACAGCTAGCAAATGAGGAAATTCACTCTATAGAATAACGGTAAATGTGTGGTAGTGCCAACATAAAAATGAAGGGGCAAAAAAAGACAAGCTAAAGTTTAACGTTTGTAGAAGTAAACATCTTTCTAGGATGATGTGCGGATGTGAATGGTGATGTAAGTTCCTAAATGTTATATGCTTTCAGTTTTATAAACTTATACAAACGTTTACAAAATGTATAAAAAAAATGTAAATTTTAAAAATGTACAGAAAAATCTTAACTTTAAATGAACAAAAAAGTACTGTATTTTTTTACATTGTGTATGCAACTCTGTAGGTAGCTTGCATGTGAATATTAATTTATTGTGTATTCTGTATGATACAAATACTGTCTATTGAAGTCTTGCTTTTTCTACAGCAGGCCTCAACATCCAAGATATTTTCTGAACCCAATCTCTGTTAAAGGTTATTAAACCTACTGTTTTGCTTCAGTTCAGAATAAAAATAAAGCAGTTGTATTTGTTTGTGTAAATCTACTGCAATCTAAGACTTCTCAGTAAAGTTATATCAGCTGCTCTATATACTGAAACGCTGGCTTGGTCTGAAACTTTTCTACATGGACTATTTAAGGCTTTTCAGAACAGCCTTAAAGGAACATAGTATCCTTTATATCCTAGATTTTTATAGATTGGGTCTCCAGTAAGAACCTAGCTAACTAGACTTTGATACCTGTTTTGATTCATGAATTGTAACATACTAGAGAATTATTTAAAAGATTTCTAAAATGGCTCTACATAGTGATTTAGCTTAACTAAGTTCTGATTTAATCACCGGGGGGGAACCCAACCTATGTAGGCAAAATTTTGTTACCCCCCAACTAAGAAAATTCCTATCACATATAGCTGATCTTGTGCGTTGGTTTTTTGTTTTTTGGCAAAAGAGAAGCTAAATTACTCTTTGCTCAGTCTTTTCTTAATGTTTTTAGACTTTGTACACCATTACATAAGAACAGTCATATGGGGTCAGACCAATGACCTATCTAGCCCAGTAGCCTGTCTTCTGACAGTGGCCGGTGCCATGTTTTTCAGAGGGAATGAATAGAACAGGGCAATTGAATGATCCCTCCCTCTGTTGACCAGTCCCAGCTTCTGTCAGTCAGAGGCTTAGGGATGCTCGAGCATGGGGTTGCATCCATGGACATTTTGGCTAATAGCCAGTGATGGACCTATCCTCCATGAATGTATCTAATTCTAGTTGCTGTCGGCCTACCATTAACACCACTGCATCTCAGAGTCCTGGAACTGACACTACTACATGTTCTAGAACAGTGGTTCTCATACTGGGGGTGGGACCCCTCAGGGGATCGCAAGGTTATTACATGGGGGCGGGGGTTGCAAGCTGTCAGCCTCCACCACAAACCCCGCTTTGCCTCCAGCATTTACAATGGTGTTAAATGTATAAAAACGTGTTTTTAATGGATGGGGGGGGGTGTCAACCTCATAGGCTTGCTATGTGAAAGGGGTCACCAGTACAAAAGTTTGAGAACCGCTCTTCTAGAAGGAGTTGGGCATTCTTTCCTAGCACTGTAACAATATCAACTTTACTCTAGCTTCTGCCAGTTAACAGTATTAGGTTGTGATTACTGCTCTGTGCTAAGCTACTGGGTGACTTGACTGTTAGAGAGCTTATTCCTTCACCCTTCCATTTTCCTGGTCCTTCTCATGTGAAGAGACCACAACACTACCCAAAGTCCAAAGGTGTAAACAATTCAATGTTCATTGGGGTGAACTTCCACCAAGCTTAAATCAAAGTTCCTTTTTCCTTATTTTTAAATCCCAATTTACTTCCGGTTTGCCCCTAATTTATATAGTAATATTCTCAGTTATACCTTAACCTAATCATTTTACTAAAATTTACCTAACAATTCTAACATATTGTAAGATGATTAGCTAACCAATTATATCCCACCACCTTAATTAGTTTACACCCAGCAAAATTAATTATACAGCAGACAGAAACAATCACAGAACCAGACAGACGCCATGCAAATAAACAATAGCAAAGTGGGAACTCTAATGACAAAACAATACATAAGTGAGGATTTCACAATTACATCTATAGACAGAAGGGTTTCCCAACTATGTCTACTGATAAGTGAGTTCTTACCAAACAGAAAACTATCAAACTAAATTTCCTTTTACATCTTCTAGGCTCTTCCCTTTATTTGGATGGGACAAAGCGGATCACCTTTCTATTGGCTCCAGGTTGCCTTATTTCAATATGACTGGTTTGAAATGTGTGAGGACGTGACCGTACGCTTTCCAGCCTATGGCTGTTCCCATTACTTAGCCAAAGGTTACGCTTAAGACCAGGGCCTCAGAATGTCACAGGGAGAGAAGGCCCTTACAGACAGTAATTTTGATTTTTATACCTCTATAACTAGCTAAATGATAAACATATACCTACATTCTTAAAGTATAGGCCTTTACAGACAGGCCTGAATATCTATATCCTAACATTGACTTCTACAATAAATTCCCTTTTCTTCATCAGTGTGTGTATATTCACATCACATGTCACTTAGCCTGTCTTCTGAACAGTGTTTTTAGATGGCTCTAGCATGAATTGCGTGAGATGTCTGCTAGCCTATGTGCCTAAACCAAATTATTCAGACTATGGTAGCCTTATTGCATATGACTGGCTCTCATTTTCTACATTAAATTAAGATTGTGGTTTTCAATAACCTTCAACTCTTATCTTCAATAGCTATCTTAAAGCTCAAGGTAAGTTTAGCTCAAACTCAAGGCTTTGGCATTGATGACAACTAGGTCACTGGCCTTCAACCAGAGGCAGCTAGACTTACTGTCTTTGAACAGAAATCCATAGACCGACCCGTGAAGTAAATCTATTAGTTCATTCTTTAAGCTGTGAAAAAAACACCCCCAAGTGGCTATAGTCTGTAGCCTCAAGTTCTTGGAATTTCAACAAAAATGGATTTTAAGTTTGCTGTGCCCTCATTCTATAATGTTCTGTGTATATGCGCGGGCAAAAAGGAATAGTTAAATAGCTAAACATTACAGCATGAGCAGTGATTATGCTTACTGATGTCACAGGAGTGAAGTGTAGTGGTAAATAACTGTTTTGAGATGCTCAAATCCATAGTTGCATCTGTTTGCAAGACTTATCCAGTGTTGAAAAGGCTGGGTCTACTGCTGTTTCTACCACCCAAGGGAGAGAGCTTTGTACTGAAGAAATGACTTTTTTAGGATTTTTTGAGAAATATGTCAAAGGGGAACATGCTTGCACATGTTGTGGTTGTGTTCAGGAATTAAACCGTTTTGGGAAGAAGTTAGAGGTTCATTTTATGACAAAATGGCAACTTCCTCAAGATCCCCCTGACCTCCTTACTTAATGCTGCAGCGAAGGATCTACATTTTAATTAGAATGACTAATTTCATTGTTAGCAGCAAGACTTTCACATTGGAAAAATGTGACTTCTCTTATGGAATTGTGGTATAATAATATATGGACTGTCGGTGTAATGGAAAAGCTTTCACACCAAGTACTATGGCAATGCACCTCATTGGCATCAGCATTTCTCCCTTTGGTGGTGGGGGCATGGAGTAAATCAGTCTGACTCTGGAGAGGGTTGTTGGTTGTTGTTTTTTATTATTCCTTTCTGGTTTATTTTTCAGTATTTACAAAGTGGGCCTTACCGTAGGCCCAAGTTGTTTCTTTTGTTTGGCTGAAACATACTAACTCAAAGAGGGAATACGTTTCCCTGCCCATTCTCTGTGGTGTTGCCTTATTATGCTGGCTTCTGGGTGCCAGTCCTTCCCCAAATAGCAGTTAGCTTGGTTGCTTCCCCTATAGGAAAGAGACCAGCCTTTTCTCCCTGCTACAGCTTCTTTCTCCTTACTTCTCACCAGAAGAGGGGTTTGTAAAGGTCACAGACAACCCTTAAGTGGACTCAGGTGGGCCTCGTTAACATGAGGTAACCTTTTCAGCTCATGGGAAAAGGGCCTTTACTATGGTAAGGCTGATATATCTGCATTCCACCACTCTTATAGGGGTCAAGTGTGACTTTGTCACAGTATGGACACAGAGAAGTGCCAAAAAAGAAGATAGGTATTTAGAAATTGTTACTCTTTTAGTGAACTCAGAGGAGGCAGCCTTCCCAGCATGCAAGCTAGAAGCTTTAATCAGGTTTGTTTAATATTAAACTGATTCTGAATAAGTAAGGTATGATGCATGTTAATGTTTTATTGTAGTTTTGCCTTACTGAGAAACTCATGGAAAGTGAAGGCACTTTTCTTAAACATAGGGTAGTGGCAGGGCTGGTGCTACCATTAAGGCGAACTAGGCAATTGCCTAGGGTGCCAAGATTTGGGGGCGCCAAAAAGCAGTGCCCCCAATTTTTTTTTTTTATTTTATTTTTTTTTACAGCGTTCCTCCCCGAGTGCGCAGTCGCCGCTCCACTTCTCCCACGTCCCAGGCTTGCAGCGCCAATCAGCTGTTTGGCGCTGCAAGCCTGGGAGGAGAATTAGAGGGGGGTGGCGTGCTCGGGGAGGAGGCAGAGCAGAGGTGAGCTGGGGTGGGGAGCTGCTGCACGGTTCCCCGGGGAGGAGCTGCCACAGGGGCGGGGAGGAGCAAGGTGAAGTTTCGCCTAGGGTGCGAAACTTCCTTGCACCTGCTCTGGGTAGTGGTAGTTCTGGAAAGTTTAGTTCTATTTGTCAAAAAATGTCTGAGGGTGCTGCTTTAAACAATCTGCTTTAACCCCTTTTGTAGTAAGCATTTCTAAGGATTAAGAGTAGGCAGTGTACAGTCCCCATGCCCATTCAACCTCTGGCCTCCTGGCAGGGACACTTTATTATGATTGTATTAGGAACAGAACAGCTATTTTCTAGGCCCCGGCCAGAAACACAGCCTGTAGTTTCCTACTTCCTTTCTCCTAGCCCTGTTCTCGTCAGTTCAGATGAAAAGTTGTTTTGGGCTAAGACCATCATTTCTGGGTGTATGTACAATGCCTAGCCCAATAGGGTCCTGATCTCAGTTAGGGCTTGTAGCTTTTGTTGTTATACAAACAATGCTAATAATTTACTTGTATTGTGAAAATAGCTAGTGACCCCAGTCAGGGATCAGAGCCATGTTGTGGTAGTCACTGTGTAACCACATAGGAAATGCTGGCCAGCCCCAAAGATCTTACAATCTAGGCCAAGGTATAACAAAAAAGGCCAAGTCTCCCAAGGTGATGTACAGCCTAGAGGGGAGCACTGATATTTGACCACTTTCTGAGGCAGTTGTATACGATCTTAGCCAGTAATCAGGGTTATGAAGTGAACTGAGTGCATTAGAGGTAAGACCTGAATTTAAGGTTCCTGGTTCCAAGTTCAGTGGACATTCCCCAGAATATTTGGAGGGGGAATCTCCCTTGCCACTCCTGAACAGTTCCAGATTCACCACAGATATGTAACATTCCATAAAATCCTGTGCCCTTGAGAGCTGAATGTAATAGATTTTAAGCAACCACTCACGAAAATATGGCTGTCTAGGACAGGTGACATTTAAGTGAAATAAGGGAAGGATCGGTTTGGCTTGTAACCTCTGAGTTTATGCCTTGTGTGTTTTCTAAGCATGTAATGCAAGAGACTAGGCAATCTAGGTGGAACATTCAGCAAATTAAAAGCAAACCCTACTGAGCATGCACAAATGGTATTTTCAGTGTCTTATATTTAGCCAAATCTGAATAAGTTTAGAGAAACCGCAAAGGGCATCTCTCGGACCTCAATCTCTTCCCTACTAAATTTCAAGTGGCAACTCCAAGCCCCTAATGAAAAAAATGCTATTCAAGAAGCATATACAGTATCTATGACTCCCATAGTGCCTCACTTATACAGTTGTATTTATTTAAAACACACTTGTAAGATTACCATAACTAACTTCATTCTCAAACATGATTGCCCCCCCCAAAAAAACCCCATTTAGTCTTAAAAGAAAGTCACAAAAGACCCAAACTCTGACCTAACCTAGAGACAAAGCATATAAATCATGAGTTTGATCAGTTAAAGTTTGTCAGCAAATGAAAATAGAGCCTTGTAATTCTAACCTTGATGTGTGTGTTCCCAATTAATCGTTTGAAGATAAGGAACAGAACCTAACTGAACTCTTTAAGGTTGGAGCCTCCAGAGTAGTTAGAAACAATTTAATTTAGTGGAGGACTGTGAATTACACGAGTGTGAGAATTAAAGACTTTATTTTAAATAAAATAATAAGTTAAAGCAAACACACATTACAATATAACCATACGCTGCATTGATACTCACATTCAGGGGTATTCTGTCCCTGGGTGAGAAGAATGGGCATATAATCCTTTCTCTAACAGTAGGTTGATCATGGATGAGTGCCCTAATCTAAAATTAGCATATTACCCTTTGTATAATCACTTATAACACCCCTTAATTATTTAGCTTTTAGCCTACCTTTTACCATCTCTATATTTCCACTACCACTATTTTCTCCTTGGCTATTTAACATTAAATGTCTTCTTAATTAACATCTGCGTACATGTTATTCAAATAACTATCAGTACCGATAACATTTACAGTTTGTCTAAAACCCTGGTTAAAACCAAAAACATGGCCTGGGGTTATGTCCTAACTTATCTCTAACTTGCCTCTGAATTGTCTCACTTCACTGGTATCTGATTAGGCCTTAGCCCCAAAACCTCTTCTCTACTTACATTTCAGCAAATTTCTATTTAACATAAGCAAGCATCATCTCTGTAGGCTACATAATGGAAAATGGTAGGCAGCCTTAACCAATGTGTCACTATTACTTCACCTATCACACACACACACACACACACACACACACACACCGAGTGTAATATGTCTAGTGTTATATATTGTACGCCTGGTATGTCACATTGCCTCATTTTGTGAGCCCATAAGATCCTATTACAATGCATATACTGAAAAGAGCAGGTTACCATAGTAACTGAATGAAATCAATTAAAATAAGCAATTAAAATTCTCATTCCACGGCAACTGAATTAAATCTATTAAAGTTATAAGCAATTAAAATCTCATCCTTAGTGTCGCATAAGTGCAGCATTCTGCTTAAGTTATGTGTAGTTTTGCCCTAGACATGTATGTCCTGTTCATGATTTGAAATCTCTAACAGTTTTTTAAACTAATTACATTTTAAACAGCATGTCAGTTCTCCTTTGAAGAGAGGTGTTGTGTTGTTTTGCTTCACTGCTATTAGCATGTCTTCATCAGGGAGACATTAAACGCATTACAAAAGAGGCCACATGGAGAAAATACTAGATGGGCTTTTCAAGAGCGCTCAGCATTGGCTTTATTGTCCAGTGACTGGGGGCCAGAAGAGCAGGTTCAATTCCGTGCTTTGTCATGCGCTTCTTGGGTAACCTTTGGCATGTCACTTAGTCTCACTCTGCCTCAGTTTCACATCAGTAAAGTGAGGATCACAGTAATACTTCCCTGTCTCTCAGAGCTACCAAGGAGAAAGAAATTGAAAATTGTGAGGGGCTCTGATACTATAGGAACAGAGGACACATATACGCAAGGTGCTTAATGCCCAGTTTTGGCTCCACTATGGTCTACAAAATTCCCACCAAACCCCGTAGGTGCCTAAACTCAATCGGTGCCTATGTTTTCAGAGCAAAAATTCCTTTGGTGCCTATGTTTCTGCCTTTGGACATGCATGCTGCTTTCTCCCTTCAGGCATTCAGATGCCTCTCTCTTGCCTAAGTCTCCGAGCGATTCTAAACTGCGGGGAGACAGGTGTTCGGCCACGCAAGTTACATGCAGGGCCAATCCAGAGGCCATCTACTGGATTGGATCCATTCCCTATGGATAAATACTTATCTAGTCATTGGGCTCGGAGCAGTGGTAAATGACTCCATAGTCCAGTGTTTTGGTGCGGTGAGAGACCCAACGTCCAGTCCCCCAGCGCCAATCACGCTTCCTATTTATCCACAATGGAACAGCTTCAGCAGGAGAGATGGACGAGGCCCCACATCAGAATATCCCATCGCTCAGTGGTTAGAGCCCTCTGAGTGGTGGGAGACACCTGTTCAAATCCTTTCTCACCCACTAGCAGAAAGCGGGGGGTTGACTCTTGGTCTCCCACAGTCCAGGCAAGTGCTCTAACTAGGCTAAAAGTTGTAAGTTTGGCAGCAGCAACTTCCATCACCTCCAGGTGTCTTTGTGTAGAGCAAGGCAGACACCCAACTCATTCCCACCAGAGGTGCCTAAGCTGCCTCACCCCATGCCGCTGGTTGCTGTTTGCGGATCACTAAGCAGAGCTAGGACTTAAACCCCTTCCCTCACTGTGAAAGGGGCACTTGCAACACACCTTTCCAGTCAGCATCTCCCCACCTAGGCAGCTGCCTTCTGTGGACCACAGTCTAAGGCGCTGCTCCATTCATTTCACAGGAGCTTAGGCACTTAAATTGGCTTCGGTGCATTGCACGGTTGTTACTGTGAGTACAAGCGAAGTCCTGTGACCATCAGTGTTGCCATGCCAATGAAAGCCCCTTTGTGGATCCCACCCTAAATGCCTAAGAGAAGATTGTTTTACTCAACATTAGGGCAACGCTCAGAGTTTTTGCAGTCCAGCGTTGCAGTGAAGCGCTCAAACGTCAGGAAATTCCTGCTTAAGAATGCGGGTGTAACGTAAATGCTGTCCCTTTGTGTCTACATTATATACCCCATCTCTGGTGGCTCATCACAAGTCCCAGGGTTTTCCCTGAGCTCTGCAAGTGCTCAGCGGTTCTCTGGAGCAGATTGGCATGTAGCAGGAACAGGCAGGAGATTACAATGTTCAAGGGCACAGCCACATGCTGTTCCTCACACCGTTACAATGTAATGTTAATGCTTTTTTCCCTGCAACCCTTTATGCACATGCAGAAGCTTCTACTCCCCTGTGATACATTTTGTACCCTGGTCAAAGATAACAAATGTAGAAGCGAATCAAATGGAGCTCTGTAGCCTCATTCACTGTTCATCTTGCAGCGTTGCAGGGGCAAAAAGAATGTTTGTCATATATGAGCAGTACGTGATCATGTATATAGGACTGCATCATAATCCATACCCGGCGGCAGAGTTCAAACTGTAAGTGCACACTTAACATTGGCATTTCTCACTTGAATGCTTACCCATGTAGTCTCGGTGTGGATTTGTTAATGACATTTCCTAGGTTTCTTCATAAGAAAAAGATGCCATAACCTAGAGCAATTTGCTTAGAGACCACCCCAGTCTTATCTCCGACACAAGGTCTGCACTCGGTGAATGCCGACATGGTGCTACTGAAAACTCCAGGTGCTGGGCCTGAAAAGTTATCATGGAACACTTTGTGCTAAGCACACCGAGTTTTCTGCTTTCCAAGGCAATGTACAGTGAATGAGGTAGGGCTGTATTAAGGCATCAAGCCAGCAAAGCTGGAAGCATATGGTTAACTTTAACCACGGTATGTTAGTGGTTCCACTGCCTTCAAGCTTAAGGCTAAGATTTTCAGAAGTGGACAAGTGATCACCAGCGCTGGAACAATTTGTATAGTGGAGGTACTGAGAGCCATTGCACCAAACTGCAAAGCCCGCTATATGATGGAAACCATTTCAAGCCGGGGGTATGGCAGCACCCCTAATTCCAGCACCTATGCAAGTGACTTAGGATTTTAAATCCCCTGGCTGCTTTTGAAAAATGCAGGATTGGGGCCTCTGTGTGCACTTTAATAGGCGGTGACTGAGCCCACAGCCCCTACCCCCATCCCTGCTCAGGTTATGACTGGCTGTAGTGGGAAAGGCAAAAGCTACTCATCCAATACTGCCTGCTGTAGGCTAGTGAGTGAACAGAGGTGGAGGGGTGTGTGCAACTTCCCCCCCCCCCGGCCCACTCATTGGGCAGAGTAGCTGGCAGACTGAGCGGTGAAGTGACCGGCTCCAGGATAAGAGGAGTACGGGGCTTCACCAATGGGGCCATGCAGCTGCCCACTGCCCCTTTGACAAGGTAGATTGTAAAGTTACAGCCTCATCTGACACTCGCCTGAGAGAGATGGCTCAGGAACTCAGTAGCTGAAGAGATCCCCTCCACCCTCAAATCCCCCTTTAACATTCAGCGGTCACTCTGCTAATGAAGTGCCACCCATAAGAACGTGCATGTGGGGCGTTGGTGCCTGCTGCATGAAAAGAAAGGCTTGAAGAGGTAAAGGTGGATATACTGCAGTAAGAAAACACAGTCCTCCTCACCAACTGCAGTCCACCCCGCTAAGAAGCACAGCCGGTGACAATGAAGAGCAACGTTGGGCTCCAGCAGCTCCAACCGCCATGTTCTAGGGATTGGTTTATTCTAAGGAAGACCGAGCACTCTCGCTGTAGCACATTTCCCCTCAAAGGACAATATGCTCTGGTCACAATACACTTAAAACCCACAATCTTAATCTCCCCCATGCTTTTATTACACCATGAAATGTAATCCTGCTGTGTGTCCTATGTTCTGCATCAGCAGCATCCTCTCAAGTCTTGAGTTACAGCATTAGGCAGCTATCAACAGTGTTTAGGAAACCAAATGTGTCTATCTTAGGGTGAGTTGCTATTCGTTCTATTCATAACACTTTTATGTGATGCCGGCCTGTTACTACCATTACCCTCCCATACACACATCCTGCTGTTGTGATTTAAGGAGTACATGACTATTACAGTTTGACCTGTAAGATCATCATTTTAGTTAGCTAAAAAATTGCTTTTATAAGATGTAGAGCAGTGGCTCTCAATTTTTCCAGACCCCTGTCCCCCTTTCAGAAGTCTGATTTGTCTTGTGTACCCCCACATTTTAACGGACTTGAAAAGGGCTTGCTTCTAAAATCAACACACATACAAACGTGTCACAGCACACTATTACTGAAAAATTGCTTACTTTCTCATTTTTACCATGGAATATAAATCTTGTACTTACAGTTCAGTGTGTTGTATATAGAGCAGTATAAACAAGGCATTGTCAGTATGAAATTTTAGTTTGCACCGACTTCGCTAGTGCTTTTTATGTAGCCTGTTGTAAAACTAGGCAAATATCTAGATGAGCTGAAGTACACGTACCCCTGGTTGAGAACCACTGATGTTGAAGCCTGAGTTTTACCCTGGCCTGCTGCTGCTAACCATTACAATCAGAAGAGTCCATGATGCAAAGTATTGGAGAGTGAGGTCATTGTCAGACAACTAGGTTTATATACCAGTGACACATGTGAACAGTGGCGGATTAGCCACTGGGCCAATGGGGCCCATGCCCGGGGTCCCTGGCCAATTGGGGGGCCCTGGAAAATGGGTGCCTCCATGCCCAAACCCGCTCCACCCAGTGCTCCTGCTGGGGAGCAGGGGAAGCACCCTGAGACAGCTCCCCGACAGGATTGGGCAAGCCCCTGCACCCTGACCCCATTTCCCTGGCAGGAGCACCATGGGGGAGGGTGGGGGGGGGACTGCAGGCAGAAGGAGTGGGGAAGGTCCCCCACTTGCTCTGGCCCAGGGCCCCACAAACCCCTAATCCACCTCTGCATGTGAACTACCTGCAGCCTCCTGAGGCGGTCGTCTTCCATTTTAAGAGTGGAATTCTACTGCCTCTTGAAAAGGGACTGAGCAGCTTTACCTTGACGTGAACAGGCATTAAAGGTGTTTAGCAGCTTCCAGCAGAGGGAAAAAAGGTGACTTTGTGATCAAGGCAACACATTGGTATTCTGGTCATGGGGATTCAAGTCCCTGCTCTGCCACAGACTTCCCATATAACCTCAGGCAAGTGCCTGTTTGGGATAAATCCAAGTAATCGGTAAAATAAGGAAAATACCTCTTCTCTCCCTTTGTCTTGTCTATTTAGAGTGTGATTTAGTCAGGGAAAGGACTCCTACTACAGCTGTGTATAACCACTGGCACAATAGGACCCTCCCTGGTTTCAGCTGGCATTTTAGGTTCTGCTGTAATATCAAAATAGCTGTTTTTAATACAACCCCCTTTTTGCTAGTAGCTCAGCTATCTTCTCCTCCGCCCCAGATCAGAAGTGGCGAGTGAATACCACTCTGTCCTGGTGATTTATAGAGAGACGAGGCGGGTGGGATAATCTCTTTTATCGGCCCAACTTCTGTTGGTGTGAGAGACGAGCATTCAAGCCACACAGAGCTCTTCAGGTGATTGATAGCCATTTCATTTCAAAAGTTGTTCCATTGCCTCTTTGGATATCTATGCCTCCCATAGTGCCTCACTTATACTGCCTCTAACCTGGCAGCCACTGTTTACTCACCATCCTCAGAGGTAAAGCCTGATGCAAAGAAATTACTTAGCTTTGCGCTTCCATCTTCTCTGCAGCATCACTCAGGTGATCAAGCCCTGGTCACAACTCAAGGTGCTTAGCACACGTCTGCCTACCTGACGGTTCCCCTCTGATTTTAACAGACTACCGTCCCATTCACTTCCTGAAGTACAGTGTATTATTGGTGGCTGAGGTTTCAAGGGGGGGGGGTGGTTTATATCTATTGAGAGATGACACAGATTACTGGCCTAGGTCCTCCAGTTTAGCCCAGATGCACTGGGTCGGGCTGCTCAATTTTCTATCTAGTTTCTTTTGTGCCTAAGGGGCCACAGTCCATACTCCCAGGACGCTGGAGCCCTGGGGAAGGGACTGTAGAATCCTCCACCGACCAGTCCAATTAACTTTAAGGCAGCGTTGCGTCACTGCAGTGGCATTAGGTAGCCTCAATGGACTGAAGAATGTGGCTCAGTATATTGTGATGTGCTTTGAGATCTTTCGGGGTGAAGAGGTCCTAAATAGAAATAATTACATCTTACATGTATTGAAAAAAACAGAGTCAGTTTTATTAGTAACCTGCCAAAATAGCAGAGAGTGGTACTAGGGAAAGCCGTGACTCCTTTATAACCCCCACCATTTGTCAGTCAGGCCCATATGAAATTGGGAACTCAAATATGCACAGCTATTTGCAGGTGGAGTTGAGCAGACAAAGGACCAGTTAGATATCAACCGGTCATTTGTGTGTGCAACTACTGCATTTCACGCACAGCTTTAATCCCTGCCTCATACATTTTACAGTCTGTCATTTACCAAGTGCCTACCAAAATGGAGACGCCAACTAGGCTGGCTTCTAGGAGTAGCGCCCACAAGCCATTGCATACATGCTCTTTAAAAGATTAAACCTCAGGGTGTCTATTGTTAAAAATAAATGGCCATATCCACTGTACCTGAAGTGAATGGCAGACTGAAGGAGGAGGTAGCTCGAAGCCCATGAAATTGCAGTCTCACTGTCCAGGTTCAGGAGGAGTGGGTGAAGTAACAGGACCAGTAATTTGGCTCAGGACCAGCTCACAGAAATTACAGGGTCAGCGTTTCTGAAAGCCTTTCAGATATTGCCTTGGTAGGCCGATGATCCTGAGGAACTTCAGCGATGATCAGTGCCCAGCATTCCCTTGGAAAGAGAGCCTTGCAAACGTGGATTGGCCATAGGAAGATGAGGGGTCAGTTCTGTTTCTTTCCTACAGAAAATTAGTTGTGCGAAGTTCATTGCTACTCCTTGGACCTATTGCCCTCCGTCACTTACAGGGTATAAGTTTGCTTTACCGATTGTGGGTAACATTCCCTTTCTTGATTACTCTGGCATTCTATGTCTAATATCACTCTTGATCCTTTTAGTCTCTTATATTTCTCTTTTCCAAGTCTGGAATGAGTTGAGTCACCATAGGTTTCATTTTCTGGGATTCATTTTCTGACTACACTGGGTCAAATTTTCAGCATAGCCTCAACACAGCTTCCCTTTTAGTGCCCACAGTTTTGCAGATAATTGCCGTTCTGACCAGGGGCAGCAGAACCAGGTGGCTAGCACCCCTATAATAGAAATATTCTGGGCAGCTCACATGGCTGGGGGAGGGCTGAGGTTAGAGTGGGACCCAGAGGGAGTGGTGTGGCTGTCATAAAGCCTGGGACTTTAGGTAGGAAGCCCTGGAACCCTCCTTCCCAGCCTGGAGCCAGTTACTCCCCCACACTGACTCACTACCTTCCCTCCTATCCCTCCACCTCCCGGTCGTGACTCCAGATATTTATGGGCACAGCTGATATAATTGAACATCTACATTGGATTTTCAGAAGTACTCAGCATTGAGCAAACTCTGCTGTCACTGAAGTCACTGGGAGCCTTCGGGCCAATGTTGAGCACTTTTGAAAACCCCACCCTTAATTACTGGGCTGCCTAAATACCATAATTTAACTCCTAAATTACATCATTGCACACAAATTGTAGGGATAAAGAGGGCTTTAAAATGTGATAGAAATCTAACCCTTCCAAGCCTATTGGTAAAAATCAATTTTCACCATACACACAAGCTGACCATAAATATTTCCACTGATAACTGAAATGATCAGATAGCATTTTTCTTACTCCACCTGCCTGAGAACTTAGTTTGGTTTAAGGATAGTTACTTTGTGTATTTTGACCCTTGATGTTCTCCATTTGTGTTTTAATGGTTATAAAACGTTTAACTTTTTGAATCTCAACATCTGTCATTTAACTATTGTCTGGCACCCCCCACATAAGTAGAAAAAAATGCTTAAAACACATTATGCATCCAAATGATTTGCATCAAGTTCTGCCAGGCCTATTAAGAGAGCACAATACTTTTTCTATTTTATTTTTAATCAGGCTATAGAAACGGTCATAGATGCTAGCAAGCATCCCCTGCTGGCCACCCACTAGGACTGCTGTGAGTGGAGTCTGTCTATGCAGCTCTGAATTCCCTCTCCAGCCATGTTTCAAGCTTCTGGAGCCTCCAGTTGCAGCCCTGGCTTCTCTCTTCACATTTCGGTACATTTTGAGCTCTGACTCTCCGTCTGCTTCCCCTTTACAGAAAAGCCATATGAAGCCCTGACCCCCAAGCCACTACAGTTACGTAAACACACACTCTCGCTCCCAGAACTCCACCCTAAAGGTGTGAAGCTTCTGGTTTACAGTTTAAATCTCAGGGGCAGGCAGGAGTCAATTCTCTCACACTCACACTTTGAGCAGCGTCTAACACCTTTATGCTCTCATACTTAATGAAGTACAGATCATACAAACACAACCATTACACACATCCCTTTCAATCTCATCTTTCCCTTGGAAATCCTTCGGGATCATTGGTATCCAGGAAGGCAGGTAGACTGTCCCCTGCCCAATGCAGGCTGTTACGCACTGGGGTGATCTCTCCCTCCTAGAGCCCCTTACCCGGCTGCGGTGACCTTACTTTCTCCTGCCCCAGGCTGCTTCTTTAGTTTGCTATTTCAACCCCCCTGACTTCCTTTATTCTGTCATTTGGGCAACTTTCCACTGCTCCCTTCAGGGAGTTCAGTTACAGCTGGTTTGCCGAGGAAGCAGTTCACCCACTGTCCAGGTATTCTCCCCTGAATAGCTTCACTGAGTCCTACGCATCCCCCTATTGGATCTGCCTGGTGCGTTGATGCTACAGGACCTGTCAGCAATGGTGGATCCATATACATGGAGGCATTTATGACACCGCAGTTTTTTTTTAATACAACTTCACAATATCAACCAGAATTAACAAGTGGTACAGACAAAGCCTCAGTTCATCAGAGAAGCCAGTCCATAAGGATAGAATTCTGTATTCCATTGGGTGCTTTAAAGAATTCTACAGATAGAGGCTCAGGGACTGATTCTCAGTCCCCATTGGTAATGCAAAGGGACTATTTAGTTATTTTAAGGTCCTTTTAAACTACCAGAGTGATGTAAAGGGGCCGTACTGTAAATGCCCTCTAGCCCTCATTCTCCATTAAATATAGAATTTTTTTTACACTAATTTCTATAGAATTCTATTTGTTTTCTCAAAACCCCATTGAATTAATCCATTACAAGTCCAACTGCCTGTATCAGGAGGCTGAATCCCCTGTATAGCTTTTACTCCTCAGCGTTTGAGTCATAAGTCAGCTACGATTCAGCGTTGACGTGGCTGGTTTCTTTAGCTCTAACCATTCCCTGGTAAACCATGGAACTCCAGGCTGTGTGGAATTTTTATCCCTGATTAGCAGTGGCTTCATGTTGTGGCTGTCCTGTGATCAGTCTGGGCCCTGGGCAATGTTTCGTCAGCCGTCAACAAGAAAATAACTCCTTTCTGAAGAAATAGTAATAATGATAATTACGTGTATCTGGCATCTAGCCATCAGCGAATGCCTCAGGTGCCTGACATAATATAAAAGGCAAATAAAAAGCTCTGTAAAATATAGCGCATGTCAAAGGCGTTAGAGTGTCAGGCCTAGAGATCAAAGCCTCTTTTTTAACCACAGAACAGCTATGGTGTGCATGTCTCCGCACTTCCTCTGCCGCGTGCCTCAAACCTGGCAAGACTGCTCGTCTGGTCTACACTATGGACATGTACCACACTAAGTCAAGTTTGTTCCCCCTCCTGCAATTGTAAAGCACCTCACATCTGCCCAGAGACGTGCTCCAAACAGTTTGCAGGGGGAACGGTAGCATTTGACACAAATGATGCTTCAGCAGGGCTAAAGACCATTTGGACATTGTTTCAGTATCATTTTTAATGAGAATTTGGGTACCAACTAGCTGAAACAATTCAACTAGTTGTCCCACAGTTAACCAGTGGCCTTTCAAAGTGTCCCAGAACATACTGCTTCTAGGAGCGGAGCAATGGATGGGCCAGAGGGCAGGGCAATTGAAATGGTTTAGAACAGCGCTAATATGGACAACTTACAAGGGCTCTTAACTCCGCTCAGCAGGGCTAGCATAGGTACTTCTACTTCAACCACTGGTTCAGCTTGCTCAGTTCATATAAGCCAGGGACTGAGTGTTCAGCAGATGGTCACTTTGGGTCCCAACTGAGGAACTTCTATAGCAGGACACTCAAATTGTATCTTGGAGACCAAAGCTACATGGTATTTGGAAGGATATTGGTACGTGAGGTCCATAAATATCTCTGAAACAATATGCCCTTGTTTGTAACCTTCCCTTGATGAGAATCTGGTCTATCATTCTTTACATCTTGGCTAAGTTATTGCTAAAGCCTGCTACTGGATTGAAAAATCAGATTTCAACTCATCCAAAATTCAACAGCATGGAACCTGCCATGTAATCAGGCTCACCCTCCGGTGCACATGTGCATAGACGGAAGGAACCATTTTAGGCCAGATCCTCAGCTGGTGTAAATCAGCCCAACGCCATTGACTTCTGTGGAGGTATGTTAATACACACCAGCTGAGTATCCGGCCTTGGATGTCAACTGTGCTCTGGGTGCATGCTCAATTTGTGTGTCTTAATTGTGTTACAATCTTGTTTTCAAACCCACAATCCAGCATATCACATGCACAATTCAACGTGGCTTTACACCTGCTGAAGATCTTGCCCATTATTCCTTACTTTGCAAAGCTACTGTGGCTTTTTTGCGGGGGGCCACTCACTTTTTACCTCTGCAAACTCTGCAATGTGCTACTGTAATGTTAATATTCTTTACTTTCATCTCCCTTCCCTTCCACCTTGACTGTTAGTGTCTCCTGCTTGGATCTTGTACTTATTGTTGAAACTGATATAAATATTTCTTCCCCGTCCCATTTTAAATCTGTCCTAAAATCTATTGCTTTTATTGGTCCTCATCATCTAAATTCTTATTTATCAGCAGCCTTCCAATATGGATTTACTGGAAAGTCTCATGTATAGAGCCATATATAATGAACAGAAAGGCACTATACATGCAAATCTTGGTTGTAAAATACCATAAATGTGTTCATATGTTTTCTTTTATCAGTGTCCCCATCTAACATAAATGATGTTGGAAACCTTTACAGCTACTGTGGAATTTGTAAGTATCTGAAAAAAATGAATTCCTATGGCTTTGATGGCATTATTGGACTGCTTGATGTCATTTTTACAGCTTTATGGAAATAAACTCACATTACATCTTGTTTTAGTGCCAGCAAGTTTACCTCCTCTTGCCTTTGAAAGGACTGGGGACAACAAGATTAGCAAGATTTTCCATATGTTCCTTATTGCACTTATAGTCAAGCATGTGCTAATGAGCTTGCTTTGATGGGTCAGAGCTCCTGCTTTGTTCCACATCAAAGGAGACTGACAAAGGATGCAATAGCATTTTGAATGAAGTCTAATGTATATTTAAACTGGGTTTCTTTTAAACTCCTGTAAACCAGTCATCCTAAAACGGGCATCTAACAATATAATGCCACTGCTAATCCGCTATCCTTGAATCTGATTCTGATCTCACTAACATCAGTGTAAACCAGGAGTAAAGCCACTGAAGACCGCTTACTTACACGGGTGTAAAACAGTGATGTCAAAATCTGGGGGTTTCTTTTGTTTTTTTTTTTTTAAGAAGCTCTCTGTCTTTCTTCTACCATTTCCCAGGAGAGCTAATTAATTATAATTAAACCTATTTTTAAGGGCCCAATTGTGCTTAGCATGCAGTGAATAGCATCTCACTATCGGAGTAGCCCTATTGAAATCAGTGGGACTGCGTGTATAGTGAGGAATGGGCGTAAGGGTTTTTCTGAGTTGTCTTCTATTCTGTTCAGGCTTTTATATTGCCCTCATCACTGTGGCATCTGAGTGCCTTCCAGACATGAAAGAAGCGATGCGACTAACATCTGTTGTATGTGGTTTGAGTGAATGTAGTGGGGCCAAAAGATGTGAAGAGATGACATGAGAGAATGAAGTCCTTCACAGAAAAGGTACAGCATGGGCACTGGTGGTGGAGGCTTCCCCATGCTTCCCCGTCAATGTGCTATGCCCTGAGCTGAATGACCTTGAGGGAGTGAGAGATTAGTTCAGCCTTTAGGTCTATTCAGTCAGAACTGCCAACAAGGAGGCCAATTAAGGTCATTTGAGGTGGTTCTGGCAGTATTTCTGATAGACATTTATCCCCTATGAATTAGTCTGGGGGGAACAACTCTTTCACAGCATTTAGACTGAAATTATTTCTGATTACTACCAACCTGGGATAGCGGGAAACGATTCTCTATAATGGGGCATGAGTGCCCCAGTGACCGTGGATAGATAGTTAATTTTGTGTCTAATACGTTAATAAAGAACAACCATCACCTCCAATATGTTGCGCTTTTCTGCTGCAGAACCAGCTACTTGTTAATGAACACACCCAGTTCCCAAAGCAGTGCTGCTGACTTCATTCATGATGCTAGTAGACTAACAAGAATTATAAATACAGCATGTCTGTGTGAGCTTGTGCGCGATAAAAAATTAGGAAGTGAAAGTGATTCTTGTCAAATGAAACAAGACAAAAACACTAAGGAAACTGGAAAGAAATATCATTTTTCCTCCTCCCAAAAGAGTTTTGAAAATCATGGAGAACAAATGCCTTCGCCGTCGATAACAAACCATCAGAAAGCATCCTATTAAAAGAGTTTCACTATTTCCTTTGACTTGTCTTATGTAATTTACATGGTCATTATTCTATATTACATTGGCTGGCAAAAGAGTAAGGGTTATGGTTCTGCGGGAGTATATATAGGACCATCAGAGAGGAGCTATTGTATGGATTTTCAGAATTGTTCTATTGGAAAGATTTCATACCAGTTAATATACAAAAATGCAAAAGAACATAAGGTGAAGTGTAAAGTTAACGAACAAAATAACTAATCACAGTCTCACTTGCTACTGATTGTGTGAGCTGGCGCACTTCCGGGGGCACATGCAAACCACACAGGACATTGCTGTTCTATTGCCAAGAGGATATTGCAACAAGCTGTTATTCAATCAGGGCATAGTCCTGCACCACGGAAATCAGTGGGATATTTGCCATTGACTGCTGCGGGAGCAGGACTGTGCTGAATGCAGCAAGGGATAGCTATAGCTTCAGAAAAATGACCAAACACCTTGATCAGGAAAAGTTGAGACCATTTGGGCATGAGTGTGATATACAGGCCTGGCTTGGTGTAGAGGGGAGAATTGGAGGTGCCAAATTGTGGTGGGAGCCCGCAGGAATCATTCTGAATGACTTGGCTAGAATTCCTCCAAGAAGCAAATGCTGCAGCAGAAACTCTCCCATCCTGGCAGTGCCTTCTCCCCTACATACCAGGCCAATTCCAATGGCTGGTGGGGACGGCAGACTATGGGTCCACCTTTACCCCCCCACTTTCAGAGACACCAATGACACTAGCCACGAACGGGCATTGTCCTCCCAGCTGGAGTGTGGCTGTCCTCGTAGCTTCTCCCCAGTCTTTCACCAGTGGCAATGTCGCTTTTCAGAACTATCTTACTGTATTATCTACTGTGTCCCACATTGTAAGTAGCATCTTTGGTAATGGAAACTGTACACAAACCTCTCCATCCACCCAGGAGTCACAGCCCATATCTAATGGCCACATTACCACCCTTATCTAACAGTCCCCATAACCTCCCATATTCAGTGGTCCCCATAATCTCCCCTATCCAGTGACAACAATTTGGGCAAGAAATTTACTTTTTTTACCCTAATACACCTCTACCCTGATATAACGCTGTCCTTGGGAGCCAAAAAATCTTATCGCGTTATAGGTGAAACCGCGTTATATCGAACTTGCTTTGATCCACCGGAGTGCGCAGCCCCCCCGCCCCCCCGGAGCACTGCTTTACCGCGTTATATCCGAATCTGTGTTATATTGGGTCGCGTTAGGTGTAATAGAGTCTTGCCTGGGCAAAGGGATTATGTAAGAAAAAAACTGGCTTTCAGACATTGGCAAAGAGAATTTGCCAAGAGGAAATTTCAGGGATCACATCTGGAATTTCTGATAGCAGGACAATGTACATGTTTCTAACAAGACTTTCTGCCCCTAAAATATCACCGGTGCTCAACTTTTCAGCCCATGCATGTTGTTTATGAAGAGGAGATTTTGAGTCAATCTAAAAATAATTCTATATTCAAAAATGACACTCATAACATGATTAAGGTGGCAATGTTACACACTCAGCACTTAGGAAATGCCAGTATGAAGGCTGCCCGTGCAATCTTAATTCTGCCCCTTGTGTGCATGCATCTGAAGAAGTGAGGTTTTTACCCACGAAAGCTTATGCCCAAATAAATCTGTTAGTCTTTAAGGTGCCACCAGACTCCTTGTTGTTTTTGTAGATACAGACTAACACGGCTACCCCCGATGCATAATTGATACAGTCTTTAACTACATGATCACAAACTATTTTTTTCCACAGAAGCCCTGCTTTATTGAGGGCACAGAAAGGCATGCACATGTATGTATTTACTGGAATTGTATTGAAACCACAGTTTTTGCACCCACAAATAATCATGTCGATGTCTAAATGGCCCTTTGCCTGCATAATTACCATAGTTACACCCACAATCACAGTAAATGTGTGAGCAAATTATGTGCACGTATTTTTCTGTGTACAATGGCATGTGCACGTGTTTGTTTTCAGTACTGTGTTGACTAGATTTGCTCTGATCAGGTCTAATGGACATGGTGCTAAAAGTGGCTGTTAGAGGTGGAGAGCTGGCTCCCAGTGTTGGAGATGAACCAATGTAGACATATATATTGGAGAGAGAGTTTGCTCATTATGTAGAGAAATCCCAGTGCAACACCAACGATAATGTTGGAGTACAACATCAGGAGGAAAGTCATGCCTTTGGACTGAAGTGTGATTTGAAATAACATCTGAAGAACTTGTTTGAGTTTAAGGTCAAAAGCAATATAAGGTCAAGAGAAATATAATCTAAAATAAGGTAGTAGAGTATGTAGAGTATATTGTCCTGCACCCCCACTAGTCAATTTAAGATGCATGTAATTACAAGAGATGGCTTCTGGCAATGTCATACTAGCAAAGGCACCATTACTCAGAGGAATGCTCTAAGGAAGGAAGTTATCATAAAAATTAACCTAGCCCTGCAGCAAGATTTCCAGTATCACCTTGAGGCAGCCCTACTTGGAGACACCAGCCACTTCAATTTAAACAAATAACAAACAAACAAACAAGGAAAGTTCCTTAGCATCAGGATGTAAAGTGCTGGCTGCAAAGAAGCTCCTTCTGCCCACTTGGCAAAGTGCAGCAAGCCCATGTATGTCATGCTGGGGCAACACATTTTTAGAAACGATCATGTTCCAAGTGAGTACGATTTGTAAGGCTGGCAGACTTCACATCTCTCATTTACCAAGATGTATACAGACTAAACACAGAGGACAATAATTCCTGAAGGAAGAAGAATTCAGATTGCCCTGACTGCAACAAAAATTTTCATCCAGCCTTGTTCCCATTTCAGTCATTTGCAAGATTCCCATTGTCTGCAGTGGAAATACGATAAGGCCATTTTGACTTCATTCTCAGCCTCTGTGCTGACTGCTTTCCGGATGGAGCAGACTGCCCTAAAGGGGCAGCTATTCAAAATGGGTTCTCATTAGAGTTGTCAAACGATTAAAATAAATTGCAATTGCGAGATTAAAAAAAAAAAGTCGCAATTAATTTCAGTTTTAATCGCATTATTATAAATATTTTTGAATGTTTTTCAAATATATTAATTTCAATTACAACACAGAACAAAAAGTGTACAGTGCTCACTTTATATTATTTTATTTGCACTGTAAAAAATCTACACGTCGAAGCACGAAGGGGCATGCAAATGTTTAGCATATCTGGCACATAAACACCTTGCAACACCAGCTACCCCAGTGCCATGTGAATGCCTGTTCTCACTTTCTGGTGACACTGTAAATAAGAAGCGGGCAGCACTATCTCCTGTAAATATAAACAAACTTGTTTGTCTTAGCGATTGGCTGAACAAGAAGTAGGACTGAGAGGACTTGTAGGCTCATTGTTTTGTTGTTGAGTGCAGTTATGTGAAAAAAAAATTCTATATTTGTAAGTTGCACTTTCACTCTAAAGAGATCGCATGACAGTACTTGTATGAGATGCATTGAAAAATACTATTTCTTTTGTTGATCTTTTTTACGGTGCAAATATTTGTAATAAAAAATAATAATACAAAGTGAGCACTGGACACTTTGTATTCTGTGTTGTAACTGAAATCAATATATTTGAAAATGTAGAAAAACATCCAAAAATATTTATAATAAAATTTAAATTGGTATTCTATTATTGTTTAACAGTTTGATTAAAACTGCGATTAATTGCGACTATTTTTTAAAATCTAGTTAATTTGTTTAGCGTTAATCACTTGAGTTAACTGTGACTAATTGACTGCCCTGGTTCTTATATCACCTTCACCACCAGGGTATCTATGCTGCCTGGGGATAGAGCCAGTATCGCAGGCTCTGTGCCCTACTCTCCTCACCCCTCTCTGTTGGGTAGCGAGGGGGCATGGCAGGGCTGGAGCACACCTGTATTTCTACGTATTCATTCCTTAGTTGTATAAACTAACACTAACAAGAGGCGCCTATCTGAACACTCTAGCGACTACCTTGGACACATACTTAAAATCACAACAAATCACAGAAAGGAAGAGACACCCCCCCTCCCGGCACATAACAGCACTGAAAAAGCAGCAGCGTAATAATAAGCCAAATGCCTCATTTGTCTTTAAACACCTCCCAACCCAACAATATTCACTTCCTCCACCACCCTCGGAACAAGATGTACCTTTTAACACGCAGATTTGGGCTATTTCAAACCGGGGGGAGGGGACAGCACAAGTCAAAGGTGTGGGGCCCTCCAAGAGAACATCTTGCCAGCACCCGCTTTTACAGTGAGGCGGATCCCTCTGCAGACCTCTCAGGTAGGAAGGATCTGAGCCATCTAGGCTTTATATGTCAAAAGCAACACCTTAAACGCTTCCCCTGGGGTGCTGGGACAATGTTTATAGTGAGGGTGTGCGTGCTGATGGAAACCAGGTATTTGGTGTGTGTTATTACTACTTCAAGCCAGGGGGTGTGGCAGCACCCTGAGATCCGGCACCACTGCCCCAAAATCCACAGGCAGCCACTGAAGTCATAGAGCAGTGGATGAATATGTTCACACTGAGCACTCAATTAACTAAGCAGATGGTTCCATGTGGATTTAAGGTGTAGCCCCATGTAGAGCGAGCTACAGCCGTCTAATCTCAAGGTGACAAAGGCATGGATCACAGGGACTGTTCTAAATTACTTTGGGGGCTGTTTCTGCTCCCACCCACCTGCTGGGGGAGCAAAAGCTGGCTTAGATCCAGTTTGTCCCCCCTCTCCTTTGCAGCATTGAGGGTTTTAATTATTTCCATTCGATGCACATGCTGTGCTCTGAGCATAAAGGTCTCCTTGCCCGTCCTGTAAATTTCCCCCCTGGGGTTATCGGGCCAGGTCGTGATCTCAGTTACATCAGATAGAGCCCAAGTACCTCATGTGAAATCTGGATTAACGTGGGTGTAACTGAGATCAGAATCTGGATCATTATTTAGAACAGGGGTCTCAAACTCCAGGCCCGTGGGCCATCTGCAGCCCGTGAGCCTCTCCAGTGTGGCCCGTGGGGCTCCAGCAGTTTTGGGGCCGGGTATCTCCCTTGGTCACACCTACCACCCCCGGGCGCTCCCGCCCCAGGGGCCCTTGCAGCACTGCAGAGCTGAGCAGTGTCTGCCTGCTCGCTCCAGTGGCTGCCGGCCCCTCCCTGCGGCCCCAGGGCGGGGCGGGGCTGTGCCACCACATGCTGCCCCCTCTCCGAGCGCCCCTGCGTCCAATGGGACAGTGGAGGCCCCCCGGCTCGCCCTGCCTTGGAGCCCCAGGTAAGCACCGCATCCCCAACCCCCTCCCAGAGCCTGCACCCCCACACCCTCCTCACATACCCCCTCCCAGATCCTGCACCCCCTCCCCACACTCCCCCAGCCCCCAAACTCCCTCCCAGCGCCTGCACCCCCTCCCCACACACCCCCTCCCACTCCCAAACTCCCTCCCAGAGCCTGCACCCCTTCCCACACACACTCTCCCACCCCCAAATTCCCTCCCAGAGCCTGCATCCCTTCCCACACACCCCCTCCCATCTCCAAACTCCCTCCCCACTCACCCCCAGGCCCCAAACTCCCTCCCAGAGCCTGCACCCCTTCCCACACACCCCCTCCCACCTCCAAACTCCCTCCCAGAGCCTACACTCCCTCCCCACACCCCCCATCCCCCAAACTCCCTCCCAGAGCCTGCACCCCAACCTCCTCCCCCACCCAAACTCCCTCCCAGAGCCTTAGGCAGGTGGGGGGGGTAGAGTTTTTGGGGGGCAGGTTCTGGGCAGCATGAGTGACATTGGCCCGCTGGGAGGATTTGAGGACTGGCACTGGCCTTAGGGTAAATTGAGTTTGAGACCCCTGATTTAGGGATTCTGTGCTAGAGGATTAGATTTAGGGGAGGAATTTGCCTTGGCCCTGCACTAGAGAGGAAGGACTGTTGTGGTCTCCGTGGGTGTCTGCTGTGAGTGATGCTTGTAGCACAACATCCTGACCTGTGATCTAGCCGACTTGCCCTGTGGTTGTGGCACATTAATGGGGCAATGTGGGGAAGCATGCACTGTTCTGTAGATAAACAGTGCTCTCAACCCCAGATCTTGTGCTAGAACCAAAGTCACACACAAAACACATTTTTAAAGTGTTTCACCGCAGTTTGTCTCAAACATCTGGTCACCATATTAACAGTGTTCCTTTAACAGTCAGTAGAGAAGGGCGTGCTAGAAAGGGGACAGTATACCTTTAAGCAGCAGAAGCGTGGGTGTGCCGCTTTCAGAGGCCCACCCTTCAGTTATGTACTGAGTGACAGTCACCAAAAACCAATAGGAGGGAGCCTGATGGGACCCTAAGCATTCTCATTAGTTTAGATTCCAAAGGAGGTGGGCCTTAGTGCACAAAAAGGAAAGTGCAGCCACCAGTCCCCCTTAAAGCATTTAGCACCTAAGAGGGGTTTGAGGAGGATAAGGAAGGAAGAAAGTTGTTGCTTCTCTTTAATGCTATACAATTGACAGGAGATTGTGGGGAAACTTTTTAATGTCAGAAACTTCTCAGAAAAGAGGCTGTAGGGAAATAACAGAAAAACTTCAGTAGAGCAATCTCTTAAGTGGGGGTTGCAGGGGGAAATAGGGTCTAATAGACCTCTCTCACTACACAGACTAACGTAATTGATTCTAGCAGAACTAGAGCTTCCACAAACACTCAGGCTGAGAGAAGAACATGCAAATACATACCAGGAAAGAAGGCCTTAGTCCTTATCTAACAGATAAACTGCTGGTGATCTCAAGAACTTTATGAAAACTTTTTGTCAAGGATAAACTATGCTCCTACTACCAAAAAACCTGAAGCTCCCTAACCATGATCCTGGACTAGGTAGAAAAACACTTGCTGTGAAATTCTACTTCAAATTAAAAGCTCTATGGTGTGTGTTTCCTGAGATCTATCAAACATACTTGGCTAGTTGTATCCTAAAGTCACTGAGATTCCTGAATGTGACTTGTGTTAACCAGCTTACTTGGCTTTATTCCTCTGTTTACAGCACAGAGCAACTCTGCTTGAGTAGCACTTTAAAGAACAGCTGAGGCAGTATGATTATTCTCTTGCATGTGGTGAATCTACCAGGAGTCTTATTACAGCCTAGTAGACAGCAGCCTAAAGACTGTAATTTAACTATTGTATGCAGAAACTGAAAATTTTTCTGGCTGGTTGCACAGTCCCTTCTAGTTTTCAATTCTAAAGGGGGCTGATTGGAAATACAGCGATAGCTGCTCACAACTTGTCTTGCATCTTAATTCTTCAGCAAACAAGATAGTAAAAGAGATCCATTTTTTTAGTTCCTAGAGCACAAGTTTGATATTAAATGATTTTATCTGCTGGGGGAAGGGCTGCCCAACTTTTAAAAGTTTTCTGCAAAAGGGTAACTGCAGGAATAGCACAAAAACTTTAAGTAACACCAATTATTCCAAAAGCTCTAGTGATTTCTGTGAAGGGGATTTTTGTTGTTGCCTGCATATACTCATTAGGAAAACACACTCCCATGGGCATCCCCTTTAGAAAGTGAGTTGGAACAGGTTTTGGCTCTTAGATAAAATAAACAGATCAATTATGTGTTGGAGAAAAAACATCTCATCTACATCTAAGGCTCTCCTGCATCATTGAGAGAGGGTTTAGGGCTACAAACTAGATGTTGATCTTTCCCTTCAAATTTAAGGGGAATGTATTAAGACCAAAACAGTTGTGTCCATATTTATGGACGCAGACACCCCAGTCCAGAATCATGGATCTGTGTAAAGGATTTTAAAGCAAAACCCACAGGTTTCTCATGCAGACTGCTTCGGCCTCTGCACTTACAGAGGGGCTATAAAATCCAGACTTAAAAGCTAATACTGAGGACCCTGGAGGGAAGATGCGACTTCTAGAGTTGATTTCTCCCCAGAGTTAAGTTTAGCGTTTTTCTGCCTGCTGCTGATCACCCAGATTGTTGACCAATATAGATAATTGGTCCTATTTGCCACAGCTGTGTTAAGGCTCTTGTCAGCTCACTGGCTCCTGGGCCCAGGTGCAGGCCCTTCCCCAGAATGAAGCTCCATACTAATCAAATACACCTGGCAGCTCAAATTCTGAGGAATCTAAAGGGGGAAAGCTGCAAAAGCAGTGTGGTGCCTGGGTTAGGGGAAATGAACACTTCTCCTCACCAGTGTCCTGCTGGCAAAGACAAGGCTGCCCAGAGGGGTGGCCTTATAGATGGAAAGCAGTAAGGGGTAGTGTCTGGTTTGAATAGGGATTTAGCTTAGTTCATCATAACTCTGCCTCCATCTGGGGTTGTATGTGGAGATTTCCACCTACCTACCCTGTAACCCCTCAACGTGCAACTGCTTCATGCTTAATGCCATGTGTTAGGATCAGGCAGGCTGTAGCCTACTCTGATAGATGTATTAGACCAGTGGGGGTCAGTGTCACCTATGACCAATGACATTAAATCTAACTTTTCTGATATCTGTATACAGAATTGGGTAACCCTTCAAGGAAGGTCTCCCAGAGAGGGGGCCCCAGAAGCAGCATCTATAGGAAGCTACAAGGGGCTTGTTAATTAAGTCTCAGGCCCAACAAGAAAGAAGATCTTAATGAGACCCTTGTTCATTGTTACAACCTTAAAAAGTTAAATGTGGTTTGGGGCTTCATGTCAAATTATGGCTGGCTTACAAGGGGTGTAACAACCACCATTCAAATGTTTTAACCTTTTACTAATACAGATAAAGCATTTGAAATAAGAATGTACGAAAGCTTTCATTTTAACTTCTTCCCTTTCTCTAGCTGTATGGTCTCTTAAAGGGGAACTTAATGTCAGACATTTTTAGATGGTATTCCTGGCCCTTGGGGGGCAGGGGGGAGAGAAAAGGTGCGCTTAGATGGTCTGGAGCTGTTGAAGTCCACTCTATTGTCCTTTCAGACCAACCCAGCTGCGCGCACCACAAGGGAAGAAAGAATACAGCTGCTGTCTTTAGAACTGAGGCTTGCAACTTCGCTGCTGGAGAAACACAGGCCCAGCGTACCCTCCTGGCCAACTTGTGCCAGCATTGGGTGGTTTGAGGGGTTGCTTTCAGCTGCTTCTCTGGTCACAGGCTCACAGCAGTGTTGCAAAGGGTGTCTTGGCAGCGAAGCCAGATGCTCCTTAGAGGCAAAAGCAGAGACCGACTTAGGAAACCGGAGAAATAAGGTGGAAGAAAAGTGACTCATGAGGGAGCGGTTGGGGCCTAAGGCTCACATTCCAGGGGATAGTCAGGCTTTAGCTGAAGCCTGTGGAGGTGGTGATGTCATCAGTTCCCCCCCCCCCCCCCCGACTACTTGGCCTTCATAGTCCTCTTGAAAGACATCCTGATAATACAATGTCCTGGTGGGACCCCCAGGGGTGGCAGCCATGTTGGTAACGCTCACTCCGTTCAGTCTCACATTTCACTGTTTAGATAGGAGCAACAGCAAAGAAGGGGGCAACCTAGCCCATTAAAATCCATCAAAATACTTTCATACGTTCAACTAGAAACGTTTCTTCCCATTCCTGGTGTCTTTCTTCCAGACATGCCAACTCATGACCTTACAAGGAGCCTTGAGGACCCCTCATTAGTTTCTTTAACTGAAACATTCCAGTTTGTATCAATCTCTCAGCTCTTGCTGACTTGTATGTAACAGGTTGAGATAATTCCATCTTGGATAACTTGGAGTACCAGCTTCCGCACCACAGGATGCAATACGCTTCCCAAAAACACTGATTATCCCTATCACTTAACGCAGATTGTCCCTGCAAAATGAGAACCTGACCAGGAAATTCTTCTCTATGAATAAATTCAAATAGAGGTGGAAGTTCTGCTGTAGCTCGGTGGCTGTGCAGATGCAGGTTTCGCCCTTGCAAAGCTCTAGATATGTATTTGTGTGTCAGAGCTGGCCATGTATCACGGAAAGGAAAATGAGGAAGTGAGGAAAGGACCTGAGTTGCGTGAGCAGAGTCAGAACTTCATTACTAAAACTGAATGACAGGCGGTGGTTAAAACCCTGTGACGCTTGCTGGACTTCCTTACAAAAGTTTAGAAACCTGAGTGTGGATCTCTGCAATTAGCATGACTAAGTATTCAGCGTTCCCTTTCTAAACGTAGAGGGGTAGAGTCCTTGCTGGAGTAACTTCCAGTAACGGGCACTAGCCAAACCACAGCATGAACCCTGCTCCGAGGCACTTTCAGCCTGCAGACCGTACGGAGAGGTAGAGGAACCACATTTCCTATTCAAATGTCAGTTTATGGACAGCCTGTTTTCAAATTCGCCAAACTTCTCCTCTTCTACACCCTTTCG
The DNA here is from genome assembly GCF_013100865.1 of Trachemys scripta elegans. Taxonomy (NCBI): domain Eukaryota; kingdom Metazoa; phylum Chordata; order Testudines; family Emydidae; genus Trachemys; species Trachemys scripta. The sequence goes on from NC_048302.1 coordinate 13,361,017, forward strand.
CTAGACACCCTGACAGAGGTGGGGCTTCAGGATGGACTTTGTGAAGAAGGGGTAGGAGTCTTGTAGCATCAGAGGACTTTTCCTTTCATATTAACAAATTATGCTGAAAGTCAGATATGCGATTCTGCTTTTCCAGTGCCTGTCATGTAGATTTCCCACTTGCCTTTATCTCCAGGTCCTTCCCCACAGAGGAGAGAACCTGTTCAGAACTCCGCATTGGTGTTGGAGTGAGTCCGTTTGTTTTTCTGAGAGTTGTCAATAAGCAGCTGTTCTCAAACAACAAACGTCATTTTCAGGAACTTTTAAACAAAACTTGCCCTCACCGGGCATATCTGCAGTGTCTAAACACCCGCAGCTGGCCGTGCCGGCTGACTCAGGCTTGGGGGGTTGGGCTGCGGGCCCGTTTCATTGCAGTGCAGACTTCCAAGCTCAGGCAGGATCCTGCAAAGAGGGAGGGTCCTAGAGCTTGTGCTGCAGCCCGAGCCTGGACGTCTACACGGCAATGAAACAGGCCCACAGCCCAAGCCCTGTGAGCCTGTGTCAGCTGGAATGGGCCAGCTGTGGGTTTTTAATTGCAGTGTAGACCTGCCCAGTGACACACAGTACAGGAACCCAACTTTCTAGCTTTCTCATGCCATCTAGTCACAGGTAGCAAAACAAATTCTGAATACATCATTGGCTCACAGCTAATACAATATGGATGCTATTGGACTAGATTTCACCTATTGCTCGTAACGGTGCCCAGCTGCATTTTGAGACCATATATAATAGATGTCCGATGGAGACCAGTTAGGTGATCTCTGCCAGTATAGGATTGTCTTCTACTTTTTTTTTTTTTATGCTTTCTTCAGTCTATGTACTTCAAATGTATTCCGTGAAAGGGTGGTCAGTTGACATTTCCCCTGAATTCTTATATCTAACTAAACAATTCTACTATACCTGCCTTTGTAATGAAAATAAACCAAAGGATGACCTTGCAGTGTGCTCTGTGGGTGTTCAAACTCCACCTGGGGCCCAAAATGGAAAGAAATGTAGGGGATCCGGAGTCCCCTGCCATGAAACCTTACTCCCTAGTTTACCAACATGTAGCAAGAGTGCTCCAGGTGATCTAAATTGTGTGCATGGATTACAAGGAAGACGTATTATGCAGGCTCTGTAGAGCAAAACTAACCTTTTGCATCTTCTCTCAAAAACATCATAACATTAGCTGCATTAAACATCATGAATTGTTGAGCAGGGTCCCTGTCAGCCAATGCCCCATGCTTCTAGAAATGAGGCCTGCTAGAAACAATCTACTTCGTAAAACTTGTTGAAGGTGGGTTTTATGGGCTGTAGACACTCGCTGCACAACGGTAGGGGCAGACTATATTTTTTTCTTCTTGCAACTGCAACTCTTTGCAGGGAAGAGTGCCATGGTACAAATCTCAAACAACTTTAGGCTGATATGAAACCTTGCAGACTGACTGATAGTCTGTTAGAGACCCTATGTGCTTATCTTCCAGATTCTATAAAAGTTGTTTCCATAGGCTTCCTGGCTTGTCGGTCCCTCCTCTTTCTAGAAATATCAGTTCTTTCTGTAGGTCAAACTTGTTTTGATTAGTCTGGAAGCAGTCTAAAAACTTGGCTGTCTCTCAGAGAACCATGTAACCAGCTCCGTAGAGTTCTATGGCATAGGCCTGGTACTAGGTGACTCTGGTTAGATTTTGATGAAAGTGAGGCAACTTTTGGCATGTTAAGAATAATGGCTTGTGGCTGAATTTCATGAGTAAGAAGTTTTTAAAGTGGATTTTTGAGGTCTTCATAACACTTTAGGAGCTTCACCTTGAGGTAATATGTCCTGCATCTTCCTCCAGCAATTGCTTAATGAAGTCAGAACCTTTTTTGAAACTGCATGCTATGAAGTTATGCCCATGAGAACAAGGTTCTCAACAAAGGTCCTAAACTTGGAACAGCGATACAATTAAACTCCAAAAGGTGATCTTGCCTAACTAATCATTGCAAGATGTGACTTGGCGCACATCTCATGCGTACGCTTTCAAGGGAGGTTGATGGTCGTGGGCACAGCACAACCACCACACTTTTGAGGCTTTATATTCACAATGGGGGCAGCTATTGCACAAGGTTTCAGGCCTGCACTCAGCTTTGACTTGTGATGCCAAATCCTTGTGCCCAAGTACCTACCAAACATTCCCCACAATGGACAAGTGCCTGCAGCTTTTTACGTACTCCGGTTCAGACCGAGCAGCATGGGAACCTGCCTGAAGGTGGATACTTCACAAAGGGTTGTATGCCATGCTGTTATAGCTGTGTTGGGCCCGGGATATTAGAGACAAGGCGGGTGAAGTAACTTGTGAAAAGTGATTCCTCCCCTCCCCCCACAGGTGACATGGTGTTAGCTGTGACACTGAGTACATTTCCCAGACCTGAAGAAGAGCTCTGTGTAAATCCGAAAGCTTGTCTCTCTCTCCCTCTCCAACAGAAGTTGGTCCAATAAAAGATATTGCCTCCCCCACCTTGTCTCTTAATACTTCACACAGGCATTCTTAGTTTCACTGCTTTTTTGCAAGCAGGCCAAAGCCAATCCACTACCACTTCTTTTCTTTACTGATATCAAAACAGTCTCAAACTCTTTTTTTGGGGGGTCCTCTATAAACATAAGGAAAACGTCAAATCTCCTCATATAAAGGCTGCCAGTAACTGTAGCCCCACCCAATCCCTCTTCCCTCCTGACCCAGTGAGTCATGGTACAGGCACTGTTCTTGCAACTGGTCCAACAAACTGAACAGCCCTATCCAAGACGAAATGGTCTAGAGAAAACATTGTATCCTTTCAACACCCATTTTTTACTTCCAACACAGGCTTTGTGCTACCTGATAATCCCACAGGAAGACCTTTTCGGAGGATAAAAGTTACCCACAGAACTGTTGACTACTTAATACTGGCATTAGGCTGGCTCGTTCTGCCTATTTAGAAAGGGGGCTTTGAAATTGAAACTTGCTCTTTCAAATATATTGAGTCCAATTTGGGCTGGGCATAAATACTGCTTTTCAAGTAAAAATAACTCCTCTGCATAGCAGCTGAGATGACTCCTTGTTTCTCTGACTGAGGTGACTTCAGTCAGAACAGTCTGCCGGGCTTTGGGAAAATGCCAGATTTGGCTAGCTTTGCCATCTGGTACCCATTCTCTGTGGCTGGACTCTATTCCATTGGGTGCCAAATAGCTGAGTCTCTTGTATATTTGTGTGTGCAATATATATACCTGTGGCTTGGTTTTCATACAAGGCACAGTGAGAATAATCTCTACACGAACTGGTAGCAGGGGTACCTCTTGGAATACACTGGGAATCTAAAGAGATTTTGGAAGTGTTTAAAAAAAAAAATACCTGGCACCTAGATATTTAGGGAAGTTAACAGCATTTGTTTGTAAAATGAGAGTTTTAAGCCCTGTGTAAGGCTACACAGACTGATGCTAGCATTTAATGCCTCGGAAAGTGTTCAGGTACTTTTGACAGATGCATCTGAAGAAGTGGGTTTTTTCCCCCACGAAAATTTATGCCCAAATAAATCTGTTAGTCTTTAAGGTGCCACCGGACTCCTTGTTGCTTGTTCTTGCCTACATTTGGAAAGGCTTTCTGATGGGGGTGTCACAACTCTTTTACAGCTTCCTACAAATAGTGTTTGTTGTCTGTCGGTCAAACTTGACTCTGATTCATGTTGTACTAGTCTAGAAATGCCAGCCTTTGAAAAAGCACCCCTCTCCCCCCCCCCCCGAAACTTTCTGCACCCAATCCTCACCAGCATAAATGTAGGAGAGAGCAACCCAACTATCTATCGAAACAGTGTCTTCATATTCCAACCGACGTACTGGGTATTTGAATGGTGAGCTTAGGCTGGGCAAGACCCATATCCTGAGTCCTAGAACACATTGGTGCGTTGGTGGTACAGTGTGGTGAATGGAAGAGACGTCACAGCTTTCCTTGGGGTTTAGTCAATATTCAGTGTACTTGAATACTAGACAAGTATACCAGAAAACTTCGCGCCTCCTTCAGACTCCTATTGGCATTCCTGTTAGTCTGCTCATGAGTCTTTTGCTTGGCAACTGACTTGTATACTAAGCTTTTCTATTTAGTGATCTCATGGAGGGCCCCCTTGGCTTGCTCCAGCAGCAGCTGCCTTTTCTCTCTCTCCCCACTCTAGTCTTTTCTCTCACAGACTGTGGAATCCCCCAGTGTTTACCCTGTCCCTTAATTCTTCTCACTGAGGTTGCTGTTGTCTGGGTGCCAGCTCAGGTCAGGACATGCACTAACATGTCAACGTTTATTGCTTCCAACTCTGTCTGAAAACCTGGCCCTTCCGCATGCGTGCTGCTGCTGCCCGGTGGATGACCTGCCCCTCTGACTCAAATGTTCACATAGTGCTGGGGGCGTATATCTAGCGAGACAGGTTTATAAATGCATTTGTTTGGAATTTCGCACCGTAGGCTAATCAACACTGCCAGCCAATCCCTGCCTTGATAGGCTTATCTTAGCTTTCTAAAAATCCCATAGGTAGGTACTTACAAGGCCCCAACGAGGTGAATAGGGAGATCAGTACTTGCACCACCTCTACGGTTCTGAAAACTCTGCTAGGTGCAGGGATGCTTAGAGAATTCAGTCCTGCGATGCTGAGTGGGACAGCACGAAGTACCTTTAAAAATCTGGTCCTAGGTCACTTCCCAAACTCTCTCGTATGAATTCCTAGTAAATGTCTCTATCTCAAATAAGTCCTCAGAATGCGATATATAATTGTCAGCAGTAATGTTGCTTGTAAAGACTCATAGTGAAGACCTAAACTACTTCTGAAGGCTTTTTTCTGTGTGAATGGGGTAGCGTGAGGGACGAGGGTTGCAATGACTAATGGCTCCGCTAGTTTTGTCACTGACTCTAGCAAATAACTGTTCTCCTTTATTCGCCCTGGAAATGCAAATTAATCCCAAGGGGTTAGTTACTTTTAGAACACAGGTGGCCACAGACTCGGAAGAATGTAATGGATTTGTTTTAACTAGCTAGCAAAGTGATCCTGAGGAACACACGTTAACCATGACTAAATTCATTCAGCCCCAAGTGCCACTTTCTTTTATAAGGCTTCAACACACCTTTACAGGCATGGCTATCTTCCAGCCAGCTGAAATCCTGTTTCTTTTGCTATTTACCAGGCCAGTCTTCGTCCACATCCTGCTTCAGGCAGTAGCCAATACTTGATGCTTCAGAGGAAGGTGAAAACCCTCATAATGCACTTATGCAATGCTGTGTATGGGGGAGAGCTCTTGATACCTGCAGTAGTAGGTTTGGCGCCTCAAATGGGACTTGGCTACCCTCTTCTTACCAGAAGCACAAATGGTAAAGTGAACAAGGCTGGCTCCATGTTTTCTGCCACCCCAAGTGCCCCCCCCCCAAAAGCCACGGCTTCGAGATCGCTCTACTCTTCGGCGGCAGGTCCTTCACTCCTAGAAGGACTGAGGGACCCGCCGCCGAAGACCTGGACGTGCCGCCCCAATAGCGGCCGGAGTGCCGCCCCTTGGTACTGGCCGCCCCAAGCACCTGCTTCTTTAGCTGGTGCCTGGAGCCGGCCCTGAAAGTGAAGACAAATTATAATAATTCTCAGGACATGTAGCTTGAACCACTGAGACTCACATTGCTGGCCTATCAGCTCCTGCCTCCAATAGTAGGTTCTATGCTGGAGTGCAGAAGTCCGAGGCTCTTTTTTTCCAAGATGGCAGAGGCATCTTAAGTAAAAGATCTGGTTAGTCAGAAAAAACTCTTCGGCATATCGAACGTGTAGTCTGAGGCACAAAGTGCCACAATCCTTACAGCTCTACAGTAAGTAGCTCCGCTTGAATTCCTGGAAAAAAGTTTCCAGAATCTCAACCGGTCTTAAGAATATTTGGTTGCTAGCAAGGGTGCCGGAACCTTTGCAGATGTGGGAAGGCCAAGGCCAAAGTGGTGGAGGAATTAAAATACTACTTAAATATCCCATAGAGTACAACATAAATAACCAGAGTACAATAATTAACCATGTATTTTAAATGTATAATTATAGTATGAACAAACTAGGTTAAAGACAACTTTAGTTCTAAAATCAGGACTGCATTTTATTTTTGTACTTCATGTACACTTGCATTTATCATTTTACGGTGTATTCTCCACCATTAATACTGCACTATTATTATTGAACTGTAACTTGCAAGTCTGTAACATTACAATCGAATTGTCCTTGTTTCATATAATGCATAGTTTAATAATTGTAACCCTAAATTGTAAATCTCCTTGGAAAAAGGGGTCAGCAAAATAAAAAATAACGAACAACTTTTGAAGGGAGGTAAATGTGTCCCCATAAGAGCTAACATATCAAATGATTTTTCTAATGTTTTATAAAAAATAAAATATATTTTTTGAAAATCTAACAAACACCATCAACAGGCTGTACCAGATATCGTATTGCTTCTATTAAGCAAAATTGCATTAAGTTTACATTGTTTATTTTTTAATTCATTGAATCATTTTCATTACCTTTTTCAGATGTTTCTAAAATACTGACTGCATCTATCACCGGCAAAACAAAAGTCGTGTAAAACATGTTTGAGATCCATAGAATCCATCAGATGTTTATGAATGTGGAGGAAGAGCAGGTGGATTAGACGCTTTTTAGTCATGGATGATCGTAGGTATGTTTTCATCCGTTGGGGAGACACAAAGCTGTGCTCAGAAGTAGCATTACACATTGGGGCTGTAAGATAAATCCTTAAAAGGATATTGACTTGTGAAAACAGCACATCTCAGGTCTTTCTGTCAAGATTTCCAGTATGATGGCAGCCAATTTTTGTCATGTTTTTGATGCATGTCATTGATTGTGAGTTTTCAAGAGACCTGGCAGCATTACAAGCTGTATTAAAAGTCTGTCAAACACAATGTCACCAAAGTGTGTAATCCACAACCTATCTTGGTATTTGACTACATGGCTGACCATCGATAGTGGCTATGAGCATTTTTTTTGATGCTCGTAAGAAGCAACAATGTGGGCCGGTTAATTACAATGGTGAGCAAGTCTATCAGCTCAAAGAACTGGTCAGATGAGTGTGCAACATTTCAACAGTTGGATTAAGTCTGACGTGATACCTATTGTCTGCTGCCCCTGAGCCGCCACTTCAGCTGCTGAGAAAATCCTGAAAGATACTTTGACCAAGAAACGGATCAAAGCAGGTCATCAGAACTTGAAGTCCAGGTACTTTCTTTGCTGTGGCAATCAGCTCCTCTAAAGAGCTTCGAAATTGTACAACACTGATTCAGTTGCCTGACTTCTTGCTCTCCAGCGCGTGGGACAGAAAGCCACCAGATTGGGAGGAGTAGGACACTTGGATGTTCTCAAAAAGGGCAAGTCTTTTTGGTGATGAATCAATAATTTCATGAAGTTTGTACAGCAAGTTCAAAGCACTTTGAATCACGGCACACTTCCTCCCAGCTTCCTGCAGAATAAAGATTCAAACTGTGGTTCATACAATGAACTGGAACAGATTTTGGATTAATGTCTTTGATTCGTTTAGCTATGCCCAACATCTGGCCCTGGAGGCACTGATGCACCATGGTAAATTTTCCTCTCATGCCATCCATATTCAATCCGCAATGTACTAATATATCCTTTATTGTCAAGAAGATTGATTCTGCATCTGTTTTGGGGCAGTTGTGCATTCCAATAAAATCTTCAGGCACAATGTAATCCCGCAACACCCAGCGCACTGAAAAAGATCTCTACACATGTCCAGCTACTTTTTGTGTTGTCAACTGTAATGAAATAGATTTCTGAAGCCTTATTCGATGAGACAAGATTGTCGATACATTTCCTTGAGTAGTTCATTGATAATATCATATGATGCATACTTCCCATTTGTCATAAGGGTTATGTAATTATGCGACAGTAGCTCGACTAACTTTTGGAAGTCACTTTCTTCATCAGTGTGTCCTCTAACCGTGATACCCTGCCTTACAAGACATTGCAAACAACACAGTTGTTCTGAAAGGTATTGCTGTTCTCTTCCTGATCAGCAGTCTTTTGATGAACATTGATGGGCAGTGCATTTCAAGTAAGCACTGCGTTTTAGCAAACACTCCCTGTGAAAATCCAATTTTTGTTTTCGTGCAAATCCAGATTTGCAGGACAAATTTTTCCAGTTACTTATATTGACTTTTACAAATCCGTCATCTCCACACTTGGGGGATGTAATGAGCTGTTTTGCTACTGCAAAACAACGAACTTCACAATAAAGTCTCATTAGAGTTTTGCAGAAAAGAGGCCACGCTTGGTTTTTGTACTACTCAAAATTAAAATGTCTTCTCCTGTCCTGTATACACTAACAGTATCTTTCTTAGGGGCTATCAGTGGAGTTCCCTTACCAGAGTCGGCAATGACAGAGCACACATCATTACATTCTATCCTGCTGTCCACCTTAGGTGCCCCCCCCCCGAAAATCTCGTGAAGATGTCTGCCTTGTTATAGTGGACTGATGAGTCCCAGTGGCACCTCCTGAATATGTGGCTAATGTTGAACAGCCTGTGTCAGAGCTTGCGTTGCTTGACGACTGTGATCATAATGTACCAAAATTCAGTTTTGACTGTCAGCTTTTGTTGCTTAATAGGTGGTCCAACGGCCGCTTCTCTGTTTGCTCATTTTTAAGGTATGCTTGAAAACAAATTGTACATTTTGTATGTTGAACGGACACTTTAGACAGAAAACCACTCGTGTAACCTGCAGTGCAGTTGCTTTACTTTTCCTGTCACGGAATAGAATCATGTGAGATAGGATCACACGGGCGGGATAGGATCACCCAATTATGCAGTTATTTAGGATTGCAGTGGATATGTAGGATTGCATCTGATCCGATCTCATAGTGTATCTTGGCTTTTAGCAGTACAATCCATGTTTTTCCCACATAGCACATGTTTCTTTTGTTAAAGTGAGGGGGGTGGGGGGAAGGCCATGGCCCTCCCTGGCCCCCCCACCCCTGGTTCCAGGGCTGTTGGTTGCTGGCTCTGAGTAGCCATCTGTCTGAGTGGCTCCACTACAGAGGTCTGCACTGTAGCAGAATCCTTGGCTGACCTGCACCTGGTGGATCATAGCTAGGACTTTTTGGCCCACACAGCACAACTTGGGCAGGCCAATTCATTAGCCGTATTGAGGTGTCTTAGGGCATTACTGGCCCAAATAGCAGGCACCCTGCTAAGCTACCTAGGGCAGGCTCTGGAGCGAGACTCTTGTCTGAGAGTGAGGCCTCAGACGCTTGCCTCTCTGCTGTCTTAGTGGAAGATCTCCTAGGTGCCTCATCTACTTTAGCATGGCATTCGAACCTGCCACTATGGAGCTAGTCAGGAAGGACACACTGCAATAGCATCAGCTCCTCTGCCACAAAGCCTGGAGCTGCCATAGGATGGAATTCTGAACACAGCAGAGCAGGCGTAAGGAGCATAGCTTGTATAACACCAGGCTTGTGATGGGATGTTAGATGGGGTGGGATCTGAGTTACTACAGAGAATTCTTTCCTGGGTGTCTGGCTGGTGAGTCTTGCCCACATGCTCAGGGTTTAGCTGATCGCCATATTTGGGGTCAGGAAAGAATTTTCCTCCAGGGCAGATTGGCAGAGGCCCTGGGGGGGTTTCACCTTCCTCTGCAGCGTGGGGCACGGGTCACATGCTGGGGGATTCTCTGCACCTTGAAGTCTTTAAACCACAAGTTGAAGACTTCAGTAGCTCAGGCATAGGTCAGGAGTTTATTACAGGAGTGGGTGGATGAGATTCTGTGGCCTGTGTTGTGCAGGAGGTCAGACTAGAAGATCATAATGGTCCCTTCTGACCTTAAAGTCTGAGTCTAACCTGAACTGTCTCTAACAGCTGTTTGGCATGTACTCACCATGACCGCATTTCATGACTGAAATTACTGGGTTTTCCATAGACTAGAGTATTTATATAGTACTAGGTGCTCATTGTGTGTTCACCCCTAACTTTCTCAGTGGTTAAATGCCTCCTTATCAAATGTGGCTTCTCTTGAGAATTGGGGAGGGAGGGAAGGACAAGAATAATGAAAGAGAAACCACATCCATCTTACAAATTGTCTTGCATTCTTACAGCAAACCTCCTAGATTGGGCAGGCTTTATTACATGGACATTGTTCTTGGAATGGGCTCTTGTCCTTCATATAGACTATAAAATGCAAACACTTATTCAGATAGTTACAAGTAGTACCCAAACAGCTGCTCAGAGCTCTCTGGGCTATATAAACATGCCCTCTAGAGCTCAACATCTAAGAGAAGAGGAGACACCACAATGGGAAGAAATGGGAGCCAGAAGTTAATGGCAAGAGTGGGTCTGTATGCTGGCTTTGGGAACACCTTGATTGCTGTTTAAAAGCTGGCTAATAAAAATCCATAATCTTAACATACTAGATAGACAGAGGGTCAGTAAAGAAACTGGGTGTGACAAATTCCTATCTCTTGTAAAACAGGTAGAAATGGTTCTATTATGAAATAGACTGCAATCCTCTGACACACCAGACGGGTATGATACAAATAGGTGTAACCATGAATTATACATAATCTCAACCTGTCCCCTGTCTAAAGATCCACAAAGCAGTTTACTCACGACTGCTAAATCAACTCAGGTTGCTGAATAGAATGGCAGTTCACTTGCTGTCTCTGCTTACTTCCTTATTGAATGGGCTTGTTGTAGGAAACTCCAGGAAGTGACTAACATGATAAGAGTAGTCTTGCCCTCAAGCGCACTCTTCACTCCCAACTCCCCTTGTGAGGGAAATGTTCCCCGGTATCTCCGTGTCCTCAGTTCTGCTGCCTTCGTTGCACCAAAACAGGCCTTGAGGAAACACCATCACAACTCTCAAGAGGCAAGACTTTCCCCCACCAATTCTCCATCCCCCAGTGGGTACCAAATGCTTCTGCCACCCAGGCAGAATGATCAGCTTTGCAATGTGCCCTGATGCTCGACAATCCTGAACCGTTTTGGACCGTGTGCAGAAGCTGGTTCTTCAGCTGACGGCCCATCAGAGACTCTGCCCAGCCTCTTCTCTTCAAACTGGATCTAGCTGAAGCATCTCCCTGACTAGAGCTTAGGCACTATGCCATGAGGGGAGAGGCAAGTAAGGCTCTTTGTTGAACATGACACTGTCAAGTGATATGTTTTTGTCAATCATCGCTACCCTTTAGATCATACTACTGAGGTACGCTTGTCAAAGACCAATCTGGATAAATACAGATCTATATGGCTAAGCAGATATAAAGGAACATTTTGAATGGTAAACTCCAGGACCAGTTTAGCATAGTGACCTTCCGCGGACACGTCGGCAGGTCTCTTAACTTGCAGTATGGAAAACCCCTTGGGAGAGGCAAGTTTCACAGTGATCCCGGTGTAAGCTAATGTAAACATTAGCTGTGTGACTCGTGCTCTGTCATGATGGCTTTCAACACATCACTGGTTCTCCCAACCCATACGCTTCGGGCTTAAGGGTTTTGGCAGAAGTTCTAGGCATCACCTGTTTTGAATGACTATAATTACATATGTGGGAGGGTTAAATGGTCCTGTTTACTCACTTATGTAAGATAGAGAAGGTGCTGAAGCTAATAACACTGTGGCTTAAACTTAACCTTAGACCTTCATTAAACTACTTGCTCTCAATCACTTTTTATAATTTTTGGAAAATAAAGAGCAAACCTATTGAAGAGATTCCGTACAGTCACTCAGTATCTAACTCCTGGGCAGAGGACTTTTTTCTTAGCCTTACTGAACTGCCAACATTAGCCCTATTCATATGAATGTAATGGGTGCCCTCTGCTGTCTGAACCAGGAGAAAACACCGGCTTGTGCTACCAGCTAGAGATTTTTCCTTTCGCTCAAGCAATAGAGGCTGGTGCTACTGGAATAGAAGAAGGGTTCTTGTCTTGGCTCCCTTTGTGAACAGTCTGTCTGTAACGTGGATTCATTATACTGACTGGTACCTGGATTTAAGGGAGTGTGTATTGAGGGCTTGCTGTATCTGAATTTATGCTACCTCCAGTGTCATGACACTTCTTTTCACAGCTGTCATGTATGTACCTTTATCTACTACACGGGAGGGCTCATGGGACAGGGCCCCAATGAAAAGGTCTGGAGGGCCCAGGGTGAGGGGCAGGCGGGCAGCACCCTCTCGCAGGACCCACTCAAGGAAAACCTGAGAGGTGGGGGACAAGGCTGCCCCCACCTCCGGGAACACGCGCAGGTGGGTCAGTAGGGTGGAGAGCCCCATGCGCTGACTGAATGCTTGGGGATCCACCCAGTCCCCCCTGTAGTCCAAGAGGTCTCCAATTCTGGTGACTTCTGCCAGGACCAACCTCCGGCACACCGAGGGGGACTCCACCACCTGCACACGAAGGTAGGGGTTGTATAGTAGTGGCTCCATGAGGCGGTCCGCCCCCTCGGTGGCCACAACAGGCCTGGTCGCTGAGAACAGCTTCCAGATCTGGAGGAGGTCCTGGTAGAAGACTGGCAGCTCAGAGACATCTTGCGGAAGACCTCTCGGGTGGAGGAAAAAGAGCTGCCGGTCGTATCGGAGCCTTCAGAGGCAGCGGAGGAAGGCGTGCGCCAATGTGCTCCATGCTGGACTACCTGCACCATAAAGGAGTTTCTGTAGGGTCTGGAGGCGGAAGACATGGACCTGGCTATTACTGGACCTGGACCTGGCTATTAATGATAGCCTTCATCTCCTGCTTGGAGGGACATGGAAAACAGCTTTTCCAGAGAGCTGAATTTGTTCTCTGGTGGCACGTAGGATGTAGGCTACTATAAGACAGCGTTAGTCTCCTGATGCAGCAGGAAAAGACTAAACTATCCTGTAATTAAGAGGTGCTGAGGGTTGGTCTCCTCAGGGATGAGGTTAGTGACTCAGGTCACAGTGGTGGGGTTACACTTATTGGCTTTTTAGGACATGTCTTCAAGACAATATTATCTCAACCTAACTTACATCTGCCTATAGCCACCACAGTTATTAATTGCACATGCGCACACACACACTTGGCTCCTTGTATCAGCAGTGTGCATCCTTGCCAGGAGCACTTGTCTCAGTTGTATTGTCAGTGTGGGATGGCTCCTGGAGGCCAGTAACAGTCAACATAAGCAACACCGCGTCTATACTGACATCGCATCAACTTATTAATTACAGTGACTGTGACTTGACGCCACTCGGGGAGATGGAGTTACTAAATCAGTGCAGAGAGGCACTTACATTGGTGGGAGCCAAATTTAAGTGAAGAGACTTTCATAGTTAGATCCATGCAAAGTAGCTTACAGCAACCTACCATATAGTGTAGGCCAGATTGTAGTCTACCATTGCCCCCATCCCACTAGGATCGTCATCAAGACCTGTTCCTTAGTCTGTTGCCAAACTTCAGTCTGCCCCAGCGTATCTGCTGTTAGCCTTGACAAAAGCTTTTCCCAACACGGTGATGGCTCTCCACATCTGGCATTGCCCTCTTGCATTGCAGTGCGACAGAGTGAAGAGTTGAGATAAGATCCAAAACACTCCCGAAGTGCATCAAGGATGTGTTCTCTCTAGAATTAAAAAAAATAAAAAGCAAGCTGGATGGAAAAAATACAAGAGGTCATACACAGAAGGGGAACACTCTAAAAATTCAGAAATCTAGCAGGTCTTCTTGAAGAATGGGACAAATTGCATCTTTCCGCTTGCTCCCCCACCCCCAATAGCTATCATAAATAATACTTCAGACTAGTTCCAGTGGTGCACTGTTCTACTTTTGGTACATAATGCATTAAATGTTAGAGATTTAAAAAATAGCTTACATCCAATTTTTGTCTAAAGTAGCAGAACAATACCACTTACCGTAAAAAATGAGCTGGGAAAGGAGAGTTAACTGTCAAAGTGTAAATGAACCCATGTCAGGCACATAAAACGCAACAGGCAGTCTGCGAAAGACTTAGGTAGACCTGTGGTGAGACTTCTACAACTTATCAGTCAAAATGCATCTCTTTGTAACCACCAGTTATCACTTTCTTCAAATACACTAAGCACATAAATAACTCAAGGAATAAAAAATTGCACACTGTCCTCATATACTGTATGAATAGGATTCCTGATCATTTTCTAGAATTTGGTTTAGGAAGGGCCTAGTTTAAAACATCAACAGCAATTGCGTAAGTATTTAAGGTTTTGCTTTTGCAAACCTACTTAGACTTACAAAGAAGAAACTTGTACTTTGATACTAGTTGATAGAACCCCAAAATACAGTTCCTTGGACTCTCACTGGAGAGAGCAAAGCTCTAGCAAGGTGACTTTCAGATACTTTGTGAAATGGAGAAATACAATCTCTGAAATGAACTCACCACTTATTTCTCCTTGTAACTCTTGGGTGAGGGGAAAGGATATCAGCATTAGCTGATCCAAAGCTTCATGGAGGGTCCAGCTGCACTTGGTGGGTTCAGTAAACTGAGGTTCTTCCCTGTGACCTAATACCTTTTCAAGGTTTGCTGGAGGGGGCTACCGTCCTATTGGATGCTTGCCCAGGAGGCTTTTTTCTGCTCCTCCAGTTTATGTACTCTTGCTGTCCAGTAGATGGCACTAGTGTCAAATTTCCGTGATGCTTTTCTTGTCCAAGGACTTGAGGTTCATGTGTTTACAAGAATTTTGAAATGTTGGTTAATGAGAATTCCTTCTTTCTAAGCAGTTGCTCTTAATATGCCAAAGCTGTGCAGCTTCGCTACTTGTACCTTTAATATATTGTGCCGTACATTTCATATTGCCAGCATGTAACAACCAGAACATTCTATAAAGAATAGTCTTTATAGTTCTCAATTTGGTAGACATGTAGTAAAGCACATACAAAAACTTTGGGCCCATTTCATAGCCTTTGGGGCCTAAATAAACTGACCTCTACGTAGAGGAACAAGACACTCTACCCATGGAAAAATCTAATTTCATAAAGGCAGGCTAGAGTAAATTTTCACCCCAAACTAGAAACTCGTGTCACTTTGATTCTTGGGACATCTGTGAGTTTGAGTTAAACTTCTGTTTTCTTTGGGTCAAACAGCAAGTCATTTCTAACAAGTTTAAATGAAGTTCTGGTCACATCTTTGCAATTTAGATCTACTCTACTCTAAGCTAGAAAAGACTTGTTGTTATAGCTATCGCTAGCTATGCTTTTGTTGGTATATCTTATACCAGTTCCTTGAATGAAATAAACTATACTCTAAAAAAGCACTTTTTTGCTGGTATAACTGCATGTGCACTAGGGTTTTGCTGATACAGAAATAATGGTGGTGGTGAGGAATAATCAGTCCATCCCCAAACTGACCCAACAGCAAAAGATTATAGTGTAGATCTGACTTTAGTATAATTGTAATTTGACCCAATCTGGCTTCTGTTCCTGATGCTGCACAGTGTGACTGACTGCCTTTATGGTAGTGTGTAGAACATAGATCCATTACACGCCATTCGTCCACTGACATCACACATCATGTTAGGACTCTCTGGTACCAAAGAGGTCTTATTTCTGATGCCCCCTCTCTGTTGAAAATACTAACGTATCCAGGTCCGAATGAAGATTTTTCCCACACTTGGCACATTGATGTGGTCCTCCAGCAATGAGTGATTTCAGCTTGTGTATTAGTCTTTCTTCAAAGTCAAAGGGAAACATCTAAATAGGAGTAGAATACACTGCAAATAACTCAATTGTTGACCTGTGATCTTGGACAAATTGCATCATACCCAGATGCCTCCGTTTTCCCCCTCTGTAAAATGGGGCTCTTAATACTTGCCCTCCTTTTGTAAAGTGCTTCCAGATCTACAGATGAAACACTACTACAGATATTTCTGCCTCAGAGAAATGCATGGTCTTTCTGTCCTTCTTGGCATCTAATCTGAACTAGTCGGCATAGAAGCTGCCAGCTTGTTCTTTGAGACAGTTTGCCCTTTAATTAAATGTTGTCGCATGGAAAGGGCCTACTGTATAGATGTATTGTCTTCCATTTTGGACACTTTCTTGCAAACCTTTCCCTCTGGGGGTAGGAAAGGCTGTATTGAGTTGGCACAGTCTGTTCAGAAACAGGGTCCTGGGAAGAAGGGAGAAATGCTCTTGCCTACAGCTGAAAAGTGGTTTTTAAAGAGCTTTAAGTGTAGTACACACAAACTGAATCTAAGACTGGGGTTTATGTTACGCAGCAGATTCAAATGCCCTCACATGTTGCTCTCTAGATAATCATGAAAATCTTGAATTTGAAAGAAAAGGGGAAAACCTTCAGTTAAAGATTCATGAGCATGGATCACTGTCCAATAGGCGATAGTCAGCCAGCACTGTCCGATGTTGCTTGTGTGTGTTCAGATTTGTGGGTCATTGGCTGGTTATGAAAAAAATAAACCTCTTGAACAGATTTCGCTCCTGGCTCCAAGTAGCTCCTGTACTTCTCTGGAAATGGCTTTTATTTTCCTTCCCGGGGCAACTCCTCTGAGCAGGAAAGGCCATATAATTATATTGAGTTTGCAAGGAACCCAAGCACTAGTAGTAAACGCTCTAAACCAGAATTCAGTTTGAGCAAGGTCAGATCTTGTATAAATTCTCATTGAAACCATGTCTGTCGTTCCAGGGGCCAACTTGTATATGTGTGAATAAAAGGTTGAATTTAAGCCTTTTAATTCTAAAATAAGGTAAGCATAATACAGATCCCACCTCTGAATTTCCACAGATAATGTATAAATAGGAGCCAAATTCCATGATACGTATAAGAAATCTTACCCTAAACCACACACCAGAAAAATAGCCTCATCCATGCCTTGGACTGAACTGATGTTTTTATATTTCCTGAATGTTGGAATAAAAACAAACACACGAGCTGATACCCCAGGCTCCCAAACCAATTGCGACGTGTGGTGTTACGAACTCAAGGTGTCGGGTGTCAGACCCGACTGGCTCAGGCCAATAGGCTTCCTGCTATAGCCTTTAACTAGTCGAGACGTTCATGACCCCAGCTGTAGAGGAGAATCTCTCAGCCAAGGCTGTTTGTGATTGGTTTGCATGACAACAGTCTCACTGCAGGTGGTGTCTCCTCCTGGCCATCCTGGGATTAGCTCTGTCTAGGTGTTGCACCCTCCTCCAGCAGTGTCCCTCCTGTCATCTTGCCCTCAGCAACGTCACTCAGCGTCCCTGCCCCTGCCTTTTCCAGGGTATACCAAACTTCCTTCAGCAGTCCTAGGCAGTCTTCCATTCACTGCCACAGGTGCCCCTCCTTCAGTGGTGGGTAGGGAAACCCAGGCCTGCCCTCTATTCCAGGTTCCAGTCCAGGGACCCTCAACCCAGCAGTTCTGGGCTTTACTCTCCCTGCTCCTTCCGTGGGCTGCTTCCTACAACTCCTGGTTTCCCTCTTATGCTGTGTGTACCAGCTCCAAACCCTCCTCCCAGGGAGTAACTGCAGCCAAATGTCTCTGCAGCCTACAAACACTCCTCCTCCTTCCCAGGGAGTGACTGTCCTTTCCCAACTGCCCAGCCCCGTCTGTTGCCAGCTTCCTGGCTTTGTAGGCCCTGCCTCTTCCTTCCCAGATGAACCTGTTTACAGTTGATCCTGGTTCTTCATCTAGGTGCAGGCTGTGAAGCTAATAGGCCTACTTGGCCACCTTAACCCCTTCCAGTCCTGAGTGGGGTAGACACCCATCCCAGTGATGTACAGACCTTCAGGGCTATATAATGTCCTGTTTGAAGGCATATGACTCCACTTTAAGGTGTCCTCAGAACTATTATAGCTACTTCTGGAAGCACTCTAGAGATCTACTATAGGGGTCACAAGCAAGGGGTAGAAGGGGTAGCTCATGCCTGCTGTAAAAGAGTGAAATTACATAGGTGCTGGTGGCAGTTAACTCCTCTCTGGGAACGGTTTTCCAACCAGTTATGCACCCACCTTATAGTAGCTCCATCTAGGTTGTATTTCCCTAGTTTGAGATCATGTGAGACCGTATCCAAAGCCCGACTAAAGTCAGATATACCACATTTACTGCTTTTCCCCCGCCCCCCCCTCCACAAGGCTTGTTACCCTGTCAAAGAAAGTTATCAGGTTGGTTTGATATGATTTGTTCTTGACAAATCCATGCTGACTGTTACTTATCCCCTTATTTTCTAGGTATTTTCAAATTGATTGCTTGATAATGGAGTAAATAATCTTCCCAGGGACTGAAGTTTAAACTGTAATTCCCTGGGTTGTCCTTATTCCCCTTGTTATAGATTGGCACTATATTTGCCTTCTTCCATTCCTCTGGAATCTCTCCCGTCTTCCATGACTTTTTGAAGATCATTGCTAATAGCTCAGATATCTCTTTAGTCAGCTCCTTGAGTATTCTAGGATGTATTTCCACAGGCCCTGCTGACTTAAGGATATCTAACTTGTCTAAGTCATTTTTAACTTGTTCTTTCCCTATTTTAGCCTCTGATCCTACCTCACTTTCACTGGCATTCACTATGTTAGACATCCAATTGCTACTAAGCTTTTTTGGTGAAACACTAGCCAATTCCATATTTTCTGTTCTAGCCCGTATTGAGTAACGTAATCATTAATAACACCTACTTCAGCCAAAATTTGTCTCGTGCTAAGCAAGCTGCTTCCTCCTCGTGGTGCCGTGCTGCTGCTCTGTCACTTTTGAACATGGATCCGTCCAGGGACACAGTGAAGTAGATGATGTTGCTGTGGAGTGCAAGCGCATATAGCTGTTCCCTGGGCCCGGTTTGGAGGTGGATGGTGGGAAATGGCCCAGAATGAACAAAGCTGAGGAGGCTCTTGGAACGGGGTGACGTGGAGGTGCAGCTGCCTCTCAAGCTTCCCCTGCAGACTGGGCTGGCTTTGCATGACCTCTGCCTCAGTTTCCCAGGAGAAGTCTACCCCCCCAGCAAAAATCTCTTGAAGAAAGTTATTCTCCCTGGGGATCTCATTTATTTAACATCGTGTCCTTGTAAGTCCTGGCTTCCCAAGCCTACAACTTTGCCCCTTTAACTCCAGGGTTTTGCAACAGCTCCTGGCCATTCGTTCCAGCAAGTTCTTCCCCACTCCTTGGTGGGCTTTCCGGCTCTTAGCTTCCTTTAGCAATGTCTGCCTGAGCCTCCTCTGACAAGGGCCTCTCTTCCCCCTTACAAGTCTTTCCCCAGGAACATCCTGACCTCTTTTTTTTTTCCTCACCAGGCCCAGGTGTCTAGGTCCACTCCTGGCTGGGAGGCAATAACTCAATCACCCCCTAGCTGTGAAACATCTCTCTATTTGGAGTGTTTGCCTTCACTATTGGGTGATGGGGGGTTCACCCCCATCACAAAAGGTCTGACATGAAGCTCCAGAAGGCCAGGAGATATGGTCACTCCACCCCCTGTACATGAAGATGCACATTGTGCAGCAGGATTTATAGTGAAAAGTCCTCACCTTTGTTGGTCCCAATGGACATGGATGTGGAGACCAACCTCCAGGTCCTGAGGTGATCCTGGTCCTTTTTGACCACCGGGACGTGGGCGAACATTAGCACTAGCTTGCCCACTGCTAAAAGCCCCTCCCCCAGCCTAGGGAGGGGCTATTAAACCCAGAACCCAACCGAGTTCGGGGGGACAACAAATGCAAAAATGGGAATAGGCATGGGGGTCAAAGGGCCAAAACTAAGGAACCAGAGGGGAACACTGTTCAGAGAACCCCGGACAGCGCCCACTGATGCTCAAAGACGTCAAGAGAGCAGGCGGACGCTGCTCCATGTAGGAGCTGCCAGCTAATGTCCCAGGCAGGCCGCGGGACTAAGATGGAATATAAACTGGCCCACCAGGGTTCCCCACCCTCCACTGCTGGTAAAAGGTCCCGCCACTTAGTATCTGGGCGGGACACGAGCGTAGGGTAATGATGTGCGTGCAGCACGAGCGCGTATAGATGGTCTCTTGGCGCGGATTGGAAACGAACTGGCTGCAAAGCACACAGCCAGCTCCAGGTATGAGGAAGGGGAGGCCGGGAAGGCGCAGGGGGCTGAGGGAAAGATCCGGAGGGCCTGGAGTGAGGGGCAGGCGAGGTGCTCCCTCTCGCAGGACTTGCTTGAGGAAAAACCAAGCCGTGGGAGGCAGGGCTGCCTCCACCTTCTGGAGTGCGTGCCGGGGGGTCGTAAGGGTGGAGAGCCCCATGCGCCGACCAAGCGGCTGGGGATCCACCCAACCCCCCAGGTCGCAGTCCAGGAGGTCTCCAATCTTGGTGACTCCCGCCAGGGCCAACCTCCGGCACACCAAGGGGGATTCTGCCACCTGCACACGAAGATGGGGATTGTGTAGCAGGAGCTCCGCGAGGAGATCTACCCCCTCGGTGGCCACAAGGGACCTGGTAGCTGAAACCAGCCTCCAGGTCTGGAGGAGGTCCGGTAGAAGGCTGGCAGCTCGGAGGGGTCTCTGGGGGATCTCTCAGATGGATGTAGAAGAGCTGCTGGTCATACTGAAGCCCATGGAGGAAGATGTGCACTAGGAATCCCCATGCTAGACTACAAGCGGTAAAAGAAATCTCTGCCAGGCCTGATGGTGCAATTTGTGACAGGCTGGGCCCTGTCTGTCCTCTCCCAGACAGAGGGTCAGGACACTGGGACCACCCAGTGCTTCTTTGGCCAGGGGAAAAAAGCTTCCGCTGGGTACTAGCCAGGCTGTGGGGAAGACTTAAGGTGTTGAACCAGAGCCAGAGAATGGACAGGATTGCAAGGTGAGCACGACCTGCCTGCATGAAAGCAAACCCCCTGCTCCCCGGCTCCTCAGGCACTGGGCCCAGACAACGACAGAGTCTGGGCCCAGTATGTCCCAGAGTGCACTGTAGGTTTCCTCAATCAGCCAGTCTATGCCCGAGAGTTTAACAGGGGCCATCAGGTGGAGGTCTGCTGAGAATGGGGCTGCCTGGAACTTCCTCTCACTCTGGCTGCAATCACCTGCCCTGACCGGCAGTAGTTAATCCCCCAGGACTCTGCAAGCAGCAGCATTGGGTGGATCCAGAGAGAACGCCAGCGTAAAAGACTTTGCTCTTTCCCCCATTACTGGCTCTGCAGGAACAGTGCTGTCCCCCACCAGGAGGCAGGGGTTGTGCCGCTGCTCCAGAGGATAGGAAGTGGAAGCTAGCTGTGCTGTTGGACAAAGTGCCCCAGGCCAAGGGCTCAGAGCGCGCCCCCCTTCTTCAGTTCCTTTAAATGGAGGGATGGAATTTCAGGGAAGGTTGCTGGGCGCCCCTCCAGCTCCATCACCTCCTGCTTCAGCTGTTCCATCACAGCCTCCCTCTGCTGACTGGCCCTAGGGGTGTTGTATGTGTGGAGTTTCTGCTATGACATCTTCCCCGCCATCTCCACAGGGAGAGGAACTCTCTGTGCTCCCCAGGCCAGGAAGACCTCCTGGAAGGACTTCACAAAGCCCACATTCCCTACAACAGGCCACTGTTGAAATGGCCACGTGCCAGTCTAAGTTGCTCAGATGGTAACATGACCTCTTGTCTGGCATGAAAGCAGGGGTGTAGCAGAGCCGGGTCTGGAACCCCTTCGAAGACCAGCTCACCCTGAGACATACGCACCCCCAATCATATGCTGCGTCTGTGAAAGTGACGTCTCCTCCCTCCTTTCTTTGGGTTTGGCTGGGAGGTGATATTGAAGATCTACAAATCCTTCACCTAAGTGAAGCCCCTGATCTAACAAACCACTCTGTACTGGGGAACAGGTGCAAGGTATTATGTGAACGCCTGGGCCTGTAGCTCTAACCTGAGCCTATCAGCAGTGGTAAATATCAGGCAAAGATGGTCTGCAAGAGGTCAAATCTCCCCCCTGTTTTTTTCTACTCTAGGTATAGTTTTCTAACCCGGACTTATGTGATCAGATTTAAGCTAGATTTAATATTGTAACTGTTTTGTTGGTTTGGCTCCTCTATGGCTATTACCTGGCAATAAATACCTTTTATGGTTAAGCTGGTTGCTCCCCCCCCGTCACCACCCTTTGTTTTTGGCTTCCCCATTTGCTCTGCAGCATCGCTCCTCTTAACTAAGCTAAAGATCCCTGTAATGCCCAAAAAATCCTGAGGGGTTTGTTCATCAAGTGGGTTACTACCAGAACAATTGTAACGTGAAAGTGGGGATAGGGACGGGCTGAACCTGTGGCATAGGAGGGTGGGAGCTTGGAGCCTGCTAAGTCCAGGGACATATAAGAGGTCAGCTTGGGAGAGTTGATTTACCCGGTCCCGCTCAGACGCGCGCTGTGTGTGTGTGTGTGTGTGTGATTCTGGGGCTGGAGGAACCCAGCCCTGGGGAACCTAGGTCCTGCAGGATAGCTCCATTGGGAGGGGACTTGCAGAAGGCAGAAGTAGAGCTCCATATGAACACACAAGTGACACAAGCAGCACATTGATAGAATTACAGACACCCTTCCGCCCCGAAGAGTAACCCTAACAAATGAAACAGAGGGTCCTGTGGCACCTTTAAGACTAACAGAAGTATTGGGAGCATAAGCTTTCGTGGGTAAGAACCTCACTTCTTCAGATGCAAGTCATCTGAAGAAGTGAGGTTCTTACCCACGAAAGCTTATGCTCCCAATACTTCTGTTAGTCTTAAAGGTGCCACAGGACCCTCTGTTTCATTTGTTAGGGTTACTCTTCGGGGCGGAAGGGTGTCTGTAATTCTATCAATGTGCTGCTTGTGTCACTTGTGTGTTCATATGGAGCTCTACTTCTGCCTTCTGCAAGTCCCCTCCCAATGGAGCTATCCTGCAGGACCTAGGTTCCCCAGGGCTGGGTTCCTCCAGCCCCAGAATCANCTCATTTGTTAGGTATCAGAGGGGTAGCTGTGTTAGTCTGAATCTGTAAAAAGCAACAGAGGGTCCTGTGGCACCTTTAAGACTAACAGAAGTATTGGGAGCATAAGCTTTCGTGGGTAAGAACCTCACTTCTTCAGATGCAAGTCATCTGAAGAAGTGAGGTTCTTACCCACGAAAGCTTATGCTCCCAATACTTCTGTTAGTCTTAAAGGTGCCACAGGACCCTCTGTTGCTTTTTACAGATTCAGACTAACACAGCTACCCCTCTGATACCTAACAAATGAGTGTACCCCAAGGTAATGGGCAAATCTGGTAACATGCCAATCAGTGCTGCCTGGGATAGTGAAAATTGTGTTTTGAAGGGAATTTCCAAATGAGCTGAGATTGCCCGATCCCCCTCAGAGACATTTGCATTGCAACAGCATGGTTCCTTTTCTGTGGAGTTGCTGGTTTTCCCCTTCTTACGGTATTATCAGTCAAGTACAAACAGTTTTTTGCTGGCTTTTAAATACTACTCCATGAATTTGCATGGTGGCTGTCACCGTTTTGTTCCCAACTAACTTAAGAGCAAGCGGTCAGTTATTCAAATACATCTGGGGTCTCTAGCACATAATCCCCAGCCTATTTTACAGCTGACAACATTGTATCATTTGGAGGCCCGGATCTTGTAATCTAAGAGTTTTACAAGCACTTCAAATATTCAGTGAAAAAGTATTTGATCAGACTGGAAATGTCACACTGCAAGCACATCATCTGGAAATATAAAATCGGTGGAAACAGCAGAGACAAAGGTTAGTCTTATCAAAATCAACATAGGTTCCTCTGGAAAGAAGTGACAATTGTATGCAAAGGAGTCAGTGACATGCATGGAAAGCGAATACACACTATACCTGCATATGTTGTGGTTGGGGGGAAAGGTTATATCATGCCTGAAAGTGAATGGCACGTCTCTCTTCCGAAGCTACCTACATAGTGTTTTCACTTAACCAATGGCGGGTAAGTCAAACCCATGGGTGGCTATTCTGAAAATAGACATCTCTGATGCTACACCCACAACAACCTGTTATTATCTCAGCACATATCACTTTTACTTGCACTCAAAATGAAACCACTTTAGAACACAGATGGTGGCCACCGAAACGGCAATTCTTCCAAACCGAATCTCGTCCGCCAACCCACCACGGCTTAACGTTTCCTCCTTCCATGTTTTCTCAGAGTGGCTGGACTGCCCAAAGCCAGGCAAGGTCTGTCTCTGCATGTTCTGGTCACCCCGGGGTGGTGCAGGGCCAGTTTGGGAGACTTAGTGAAAGCAGAGCCACCCACATCTGAATAGTTTTCCCAGGGCCACCTGGAGCTTAGGGGACAGGCCAGGCCTTGGAGTTATGCTGTGTTAGGAGGTGGGGGGGCCCATCTCAAGGATCCCCTGCTGGTGACTGAGTACTTACTGGTTTAGAGGAGGGCAAGGGGGAAGGATAAAGGAAGTTTGTGGATGGTGAGCTTGCAAGGGAAATTGCTAAGGATGGAACTCTGGCTGCAGGACCAGGACAATCCTTCACACTCGTGTGTGCAAACGGGATTCCTGTAGTTAAAGAGGGGGATCCAGCGGAGGTGTGCAGTGGTCAATGAAGGTTTGGTGAAGGAGGGGTGTCAGTGGTTTGGGGGAATGGAGTCCGTGTCCAGTGGGGAACGTGCCCCGTGGCGAACGTGCTGCATGGAATCTAAAAAACAATAGCTTCTGCACATGCTTCCTTTCAGTGGTGTGGCCCTCCACCAGACATCTCACAGTGCACAGCCTGCAGACCCACCCAGGAGTGACATGTTCCTATGCAGCAGACCGAGTCTTTCCTCGACCTGTCCCCCTGGGATGTGGAGGGGAGACTCTGGCTGTGCCACCAGTCACCCATAATGTGCACATGTCCAGCCCATGCATTGCAGTGTCCCTCTGGATTTGTCCTACTGCTCATCCTCACAGCGTGGCTGGCGATATAGCCACGGCGTGTCCAACTCCTCTACTCCCATCGCTCTTGCCACCCCCAGGAGTTCAGGGAGCTGGGACACCAGGCTTCCTCTCCCTCCCCACCCCCCTGCTCTCGTCTGACAGTCCTCTGCAAGTCCACCATTGCCTGCTCCCTCGGTAGCCTCTGCTTCTCGCTGCCCTTGATTCCGGGCGGGTGGGCAGGCTGTCAAGGGGTAGTGCAGCTGTCCTCTGGAAGAGTGGCAGGGCAAGAGGGTGGCATCAGGGCAGTAAGATGGGCCTGGCCCAGGGTTTGGAGCTGGGGAATGGGGATAATGTTGATGGCAGAGGTGGGGAGGTCCATGGGGGTGGGGGGGAAGCTGTCAAAGAGGCACCTTCGTGGTGCAGAGTCGAGAGGGAAGATGGACTGACTTGGGTGGGGAGAGGTGGGATGTGAGGCGCAGAAGAACTTTCTGTGGGGGGAGATGATCAGCTTGGCCTGGCTCTGTGGGCGGATGTTGAAGGGGCAGGGAACCAGGAGTGGGTGTTGCTCTCCGGCAGAGCCGAGGGTAGGGTCCCGAGATTACGCAGGTGTGGGTTGCCCCTTGGGGACAACACACATCTCCTGGTTCTGGCTGATCATCAGCGGAAGTGCGTTGGCCATCTGAGTCGCTGCCACGATCTGGTTGGCCAGTTTCAAATTCTTTGCTGAGGTGGCACCCCACCTTGGATGGCACTGCCCGTGCGAGGCTTTGGGGATCTGTACGTCCCCACACTCCAGCGCCTGCTCAAGGCCTCTAGCCTTGAAACCTCGCTAGTTCCCGTCACCCAGCAGGGCACAACCTGAGGGCCCACACTGGGGTGGCAGCTGGCTATGCAGAAGACTGAGGCCTTCCTCGACCTGCTCTCCTGGGAAGGGGAGGGGCCAAGGGGTTTGTGCGTGCAGAGGGTTATGGGAAATGGAATCAGGATGCTGCGTTGGGGCCATGGTTCGTGTCTGGTTTGGGGGCACGTGTGGACATGCTGTCTGGCTACAGCGATTGCTCGCCCTTACAGTGCACGTGTCTGGTTCATGTGCTGCAGTGTCCCCTTGCATCTGCCCTGCTGCTTGCACAGCGCGGCCAGTGACGCTTCCTCAGGATGTCCAGTTCCCCGACTCCCGTCACTGGGAGTGACGTGAGGGCGGCACCTACTCGCTCATCAGCCTCCTCTTCTCTGATGTTCCCTGTTCCCCACCTGAGCTCCCCCGGTAGGCTGGCCCTTGCTGCCACGCTCATTTCTGAGGCATGAGCACACATGAAAGTGTTAATGGCCTTGATCTCTGGCTCAGTGAAGTTGGCCCTGTGCTGCCCATGCCCCCCCCTGCAGCTGCTCTCGCACGCCCGGGCCCAGCACTTGCCGTGACGGTGCTGGGGCACAGGCCCAGTGGGACCCGGGGTTCTGCTTTTATCTATTGCTCAAAAGTGCTGCTGTCCTATGACCCCATGGAGATGTGTGCCTGTGCACACCTGCCACTCAATCCCCGTGCAGGGCAGGGCTACCACATCGGCACCTAATTCCAGCTCCCCCCTGTTTGGGTTTGTGGATCGCACTTAGCCATAGGCACCTACGTAGTTGCAGCATGTGTGGGAAGACAGAGGCCTACCTCCGATGTCAGGGGCACACCTGAGCCCCAGCTCATTGCCTGGGTGCACAGCCACTGGGGGATGGCAGCTTCCCTGGACTTGGGGTGAGGCAGCATGCTAGCTGGGGAGATAGTGGGAGGATTGGACGCTACACGTCCTGGGCCTCTTTGTTGGGCTGCTGTTACTGGCGCAGGATGTGAGGCTACTCTGCTTCACCACTGCCCCAGACAGGGAGCTGGGTCCGTGCAGTGCCAGGCCTATGTCTTGGGCGAGGGAAGCATTGTGGGTAGCGGGGGTGGGCGGCGTGTAGGACAGCAAGGTGGCTTCTGGAGTAGCAGGCCTTCTAGGGTTAAAAGGACCCCAGGCAGCTGGGCAGCCCCGCCTGAGCTCCTGTATTACGAGGCTGTTCCCCTCCGTACGTGAATGAGGTCTGGGGAGACTAGGAACTTGAGCAACTCTAGAGTGTAGCCCCTTGGGGACTCTGCTGCCATGAGATCCAGGCCATTTCTGGTATTCTCTGGGATATGCCTGAGGGTGACTTCTTGGAGATGTTTTGACTGAGATCTGGCAGGTCACTGGGTGCGGGAGTGAGTCATCATTGAAACAGATTGCAGCTGGGGGGCATGGAAGTCAGCATAACCATATAAGGTTGCTTCTGGCTGGGGTGACCCCTTGGTACAGAGAATTTAGTGGCAGTTTCCAGATAAAAAGTTTATCTGAGCGTTGCTGGTGAGGTGCCATGCAAACTTCTCGGTACTACAGCACCTGTTTCAACAGTCCTACAACAGCACTGGTTAGGACTAAACCAACATTTTTCACTTAGCTGTCCCATGATGGCCTTCTCCAAAACTTGCACATCCTCCCCTTGATAGCTATCAGTCACTTTAAACTTGTGCCTACCTGCCAGTTTGGGGAAGAAGAGAGATTTTTTTAGATTTAATTTTCATGGAACCTGCTCAGATACTCTGGTGAGGGGCAAACTAAGACCTAGCTTGAGGCCACAGGAACAAATCTGTACCTGTGTTTCAGTTTATACTTTTTAAACCAAACCTGATTTGGGCTTCAAACCATCTCATTCACTCCAGGGACATATGAGCTTTTAGCTCGTATGTTCTCCTGGTTTATCCAATATGTATTGCACCAGCAATATTTAACTTCCGAAAGGTTTAAAAGTTAACAGTGATAGACTCTTCCACAACGAATGCATCAGCAACTTAGTGGGCAATTCCCAACAGCATTATAAACTGAGCTTCCCTGTAAAAGGTTTACTTAGCTTGTACTTGGTGTCAACAGCTGCTGACCCCAGACGGCTGACATAACATCAGACTGCGGTAATATGCAAATAAATAACGGTACTTTTAGACAGTGGGTATGTTTTAGACTGGCTTTTTTTAGTGTGTACTTGTGGACAAATGTGTGGTGAGATTAAGTAGCTGCAGCCCAATCGTTCTGATAAAAGCTCTTTTGCTAATTCTTGCCCTTTTTTTTTTTTTTTTAAATGACCCTTGCTGAACATTGGCATGTTCTTGGGATACAAATCGTGTCCTGCTTTTCCAGAGTGTTCCAGAGGAAGAAGGGTATTGATACCTTTAGACCCTTTGTAAAATGCATTAAAACTGCTGAATGTAACCTAATCTTATACAAAGTTCAGGTTAGTAATTTAAATGCACAAAAGTCAGGAAACTAAAGTTAAGGCTGTCATAGCAACACACCTCCACTGTACACGGCATTTAATGACCTGTTAGACCAGTATGTGTATTCCTAGACAAACTATGGCGGACTTGTGATCTCCTCCAGGCACGTGCTGATGCAGTTGCCCCTCCTTTTGCCACATTGTAGGGACAGCCAGGCCCCAGAGGGAGTATACCCACTGTGGGAGGACAGGTGGTGGTTTAACTTGACTCTAATACCTGAGATTTCCATTTGGGAAGCGTAGCTCTAAAGAGTGTCCAAAGCTTCAGAGGAGCCCTGTGGCCCAAAGCCACTTAGGGATGCACTAAATCAGGGCATCCTCCAGAGACCTGGGCCATGTTTCTTGGACAGTGACACCCCATCGATTTTATTTTGTTTATGTGGGGAAGAAGGTGGAAGGAATGATCTTACTTTCCCCTCCCGTCCGTCTACGCATCCCCACGTGCAGCGCTCAGACATCCAATATAGCACAAAAATCTTATACGTTTCTCCTCTTGCTTTTGTTTTTCTTTATAAGCCCCTTGCTCTTTCCTCCCCATCCCCTAATTCTTCTACCCACGGTATATTTGTTCTGGAGTTCCACTCTCATCTATCTCTAGAATAAACGTACATGCAGAACATCCCAGCCATAGACACCACTGTGCAAAACCTAGAAATACCTGCTAATGCTCCATGAATCTGCCAAGGAGGATGATTTAGAACTGCTACCGCTGGTGTCATCCATCTTTGTGAAAATAGAGGTCACCCCCACCCCAAACACCGGGCCACTGGGAAACCTGTCTGCCTTTGGTTTGAATTACCTGTCACTTCCCTTTTCCAAACAATTGCAACATACTGCCTGCCAAACCACTGTTCGGGGTGACTTGGCTACAGACTGCAGCACCATGAAGTGAAAGTTTCATTTCTAAATCTGGACTCAAACTACAGTAAGTTCAGTTAGTTTGGGGTTGAAAACAGAAATGAAACGTAACAGAGTTTCCTCTGAACTTTTTACCCAGTCTTTACTTAGGAAAAGCTGTGGTTCCCGCAGGTTGTTTATCTTTTGATATGTACCCATGTAAGAGTCCAGATGTTGCGGCGTGAGGAGCTACTGCTGTGCCTCATCCAGTGGGAGGGGAATTATGTCAGTCCATCCCTCGGTGACCCAGTGAACTGGGAGAGCTGAACTGGGGTACTGCACTATGGAGTGAGGATGGGTGTGGCTGGCAGTCCAAGCCCCATGGCTGGCTGTTGCCGATCTGGCTATGTGTGAAGGTTCTGGTGGATCAGTCACTGGGTGGGTCCCGGTGGACCACACTGGGATGCTTTTGGTTCACTTTTAGGAACTTGTTGCTTTCAGTATCTTCCATTGGCAGGCGATTCTCCTGTACTTTCCCATTACCCCATCTTCTATGGCTGTCACTAGTGACAATCTCCTATTTCTTCTATCATCGTAGGAGACTGCCCCCTTCCATTCCTATAGCACTGCAGGCTCCACTAGGCGCCTGAGTACATCCAGTGTAGGGTGACCATATTTCCCTAAACTGAAAACAGGACACCCAGGAAGAGATGGTCACTTACTTACAGTATGCAAAAAAGATAAGGCAGCTTCATAGATGTTCATTTATTTTATAGTTCCATATATTTTACTTACAATTCAGTAGTTACTGGCATTGTTCCTTGTCTTGCTGCTGTTCTTCACAGTGTGAAGCGGCTTGATATCAGTTGTATTTCTCTGACGATGCTATTTTCCTGAGGGTTTGCTTGTCTGTCTTTCAGCAACTTGTCGTAGAATGCAGTACAGTCCAGAGAAAAGTTAACTCGCACGCACAAGACAGCCTCCAGGGTGGAGATATTCAAACATGATTTTTCAGGAGGGCACACATTCGTAGTTGAAAAGACGCGTTCAACGGGCACCGTAGTACCAGGCAGATGCAGCACAAATTCCACAGCCTGGGCTAGATCTATGTATTGCACAGCATTACTGTCCATTTCTTAAAAATCTTCTGCCACCGGATGGGCGTTCGCCGACGGTTCCAGTCTGAAAGACAACTGGAGACCATTGACTTTTCACTGGACCACTCCTCAAAGAGACGATTCTCATCTAACATATTCCAGGTGGGAATTCTGGAGCAGCACGCAGGGAGGCTGTCTCGCATTTACTCCCACCGCGGCATATTCTTCAGCGGAGCCCGCTCCAACTTTTTAGTGCACTCAAAGGCAGGTCTCCCGTGCTCGACGTAGGATGGGGACAATGGAGAAAGGTGCTCCATACGTCTCCCATACAACTTTGCTGTTGTCCGATGTTAAAGTGTCTTTCTTTTAAAAAACTTGAACTGTTTTTGGAGGTCTTCATCAAAATTACAGAGACGATTCTGAGACATTTTACAGCAATAAATGATCACAAACTACTGGTTCTTCTAATGACACAGATACGCACAAGCCCCCCCAAAAGGGCCAAAAGCATCATGTACGTAACACTTGATGATTCGTGTATCTTTCGTCACTTCCCTGGAGATTTGAGCTATGAGTTAATGAACTGAGTTAATGCTAGCATGAAGGGTAGAAGTTACAGTATTGAGATTAGTCTCCACTTAATTGAGCTAAATACTTTTTTAAAACTATATCCTGGATGGTTTGAATAATAAAAATGGTTTTATTACGAGTAGACTAGTCTATTCTGAATAGCATACAAGTCATCAAATGGGACAAATGCCCCGTTTTGCCAAAAGTCACGGCATCCGGAACAGAGCTTGAAATGGGGACTGTGCCAGCCAAAACGAGACGTATGGGCCCCCTGATCCAGGGTGCCTCCTAGCTAGACTGTGTAAACTATCCTCTCTGCACTTGGGGATGTTATGGAGACTGACTCCCCCCAGGGGTTCCCTTTGTAGGTCTGGGAAGTCTTCTGAGCTAGGGACAGAGGAGCTGGGACTAGTATGATTGCCTTGCATGGGGGCCTCCATTCACTCCTCCCTCAGCCCTCCTGGAATGACAACATGTACAGACGTCATGGCATGGTGGGAAATGTGACTAACCATCCCGTCTGTCCAGCGTCTGTTTTAAAGCTGTGTCTGGGAGCAGGAGAGTGGGGAGTGTCCTACCAGTAGCCTGGGGTTTTAGGTGTTGTGGGAGGACTCCAGAGGGAAGGGAGAACATGTCTTTCTTCCTCCGATGCAGCATTGGATTAGCTAGGGAAATGTCCCGGTGAAGTGTAAGGGTGCAGCAGTCAGACAGTGATGGACTGCACAGCGATTGTTTCAGACAGCCGCCTGTAAGGGCTGCCCAGTCTTGCGTCACTTTTCAGGGCTGCCTTGCTTGGGGAAAATGTCCAGTAAGGTGGCGCAGTGCTTACCCTGGCTTTCTGAAAACCCCCTACATAGGTGCTTAAACAGTCCCCATGCGGCAACTGGGAGGGTATACACCACCTCAGCCCTAGAAATTCCAGTAGGCAGTGAGCTGCTTGGGCAGCTTCTAAGCACCTTTAACAATCTAGCTCTTAATCTCTCTGCCTTGGCTCCACATCTGTAACACAGGGATTGTGACTGGGAGGAGAAATCTATTACGGGTTGAGGTGCTCCGATAATGTCGTGATGGGAGCTATCTAAGTATCTACACTACTCATCCAGCTTGTTGTCACGCAGCTCTGAGATTCCCTGTGAACATCAGCCCTAGTTCTTCCAAACACATCAGCTGCACCCTAATGGCCATGAAACACCTGTAAATAAAATGCTAACTAACTTCCTCTTCACTTACTGTACCTGCCCTTGTGGAATTTACCAAGTGAGAGGGGAATGATTCTCACCCAGTTTTACTCAGACCGAGTTTGAAAGCCAGGTGTGTGTGGCTTACCATCTGATGTGGATACAAAAGGAGTATCTCTTTGTCCCTTTCTATGAAGCAGCTGGCGCACCACAAACCACAGCAGTGACAATTCACTATAGACAGGTCAAAACACGTCTCTTAGCAAACAATGCAGTAGGAAAAAACCTGTAACAGTCAGTGATGGCCAAAGGAACACTGGGTAAGGGGGAAGGGGCAAACTACACAATAGTGTATGAAAAACTGGGAAAGGGGAACTGAAGCTCCTTGAAATTCACTTGCACGTTACAGCATGCATTGTACGCTGCAAAGTTGGACAAGCTTAGCAGTTTTGATATGGCTCAGTGGCTTCTTCTGAATTCAGGGTCCGGTACCTAATGCGTCACTTACGTTAACTTACAGCAAGACATACACATTTTAACTCCTTGTGGTACTAGACTGATTTGAATCCTTAACCAGCCTTGTGATCAGGGAGCAGTTCTATTGTGTGTGCTGGCGTACCTACCTGGAGTGACACAGGCTTCTTCTCATGGGCTTGGGCTTAGGGCAGGAGGGCTTTAGGCGGTGAAGTTGGGCCACACCTAGTGCTTACTGTGGAACTTGAGTGTGCAGAGACACGTGGTTTTTGCCACTTCTGCTACTCTCTGATGTTGACTGCTGATGGCTATTTAGGGAGCTAATGCCATCGACCTCTGCTCACTCTTTGTGAAAGCCCTGATGACGTTGCCTAGCTGATCCTTGGGAGTGGGCTCGGGCGTATAAGGCGTGTATCTGCCGTGCATCTGATCTGCACTTAAAAGTTAGGTCAACATTGTTACAGCATTCAAGGGCGTGAAAAGAGCTATGCTCACCTAACCCTCGGGGTAGGTCGATGGAAGAATATTTCCATTGCCCCTAGCTCCTGCCCTAGCTCGGGGAGGCGGATTACCTACCGTGATGGGAAATCCCCCTTCTATCACTGTAGAAAGCATCTACACTATGGTGTCACAGCGGCACGGCTACGGTGCTGGATCTGTGCTGCTGAAGCCCCCAGAGTGTAGACAAGGCCTCAGGTATTCCGCCTCCTGTATGGAAAAGCTGCTTTCCTTCCCACGCCCCTCACAGTGCTCACTTGCCATGTTCTTTCTCGCTTGTCTGCAGTTGCTGCACAGCCTCCTGGCTATTCACTAGCCTGGTGCTCTTTGCTCCTTTCTCCCACTAAACTCATCAGCGAGCCTGGGATATTTTTACACTGCTTTGCTGAGGCCTACACAGGAGCTAATGAAACTATGGGACAGTCTCTCCGACTTTCAGCCATGTTTATCCAGTTACTTTTGCTCTCCTGATTCCCATTAATTCAGCACCTGTGACCGGGCTGGTGCCAGACATGCAGGCTGCTTCGACATTCCCCCCCCCCAGTGCTTAGACCTGCCTGATGCCATATACAATGGGGAGTAATGAGGCAGGCACGGAGATGTTCCCATCATTAAAACCGTTGATACTGCAAGCATCTATTGATGAACCCCTTTCAAACACCTTAAACTTCAATCCTGCAATGAGCATCGTGGGCCTTGGAGTTGTTGTCACTTTTAATCAGTGACTTGTCTACCACTTGTTCAATGACCCATATCATTGTGTGTAGTGTCATTCTTTGGCTGAACTAGCTATATCGCTTCTCTGGACTTTGTCATCCGTATGTGAAATCCCCTTTCTCCGTTTCAGGCCCGGCGCCTTGGAATGCTGTTAATTCTTTTTGGAAAAAAAAGTTGCACCGTTGCTAACAAAGAGGTGCTGAGGTCAGTGAATACAGGCATCTTTTGGATTTACCAGGGAACTCGCTGTGTGGGAGCTGTCGGTTTGAGAGAGAGGCCGTGGTAAGGTCAGGCTGTGACCACAGGCGCCCACATTGTAGGGAGGGACAGGTAGGGAGAGAAGCAAAAGGGAGTGTGTACAGACCATAAACTTCTGCACTATGCTAGACTGGGAGTCTATTTCAAAATTGTGCTTAGGTCGCCAAACAACTATGCTGTCTAAACTCCTTCCCCCATAGTTGAACCCTGATAACAAAAGTACAAAAATTCTACTACTCTTCAAAGGGTTTAGTAGCCTTGTTGTTCTATAATATAGATCCCGCTGTTAATCCTCAGTAGCAATATGTATGGGTCAGGCTGATATCCTTACTCCAGCTCCATTCCATTTCACTCCACCAGCAGTATCTTAACTCTTTGACTTATGGCATTCTGATTCGCTTCCTAGGACGCATGAGGCTATCCTGAGAAAATACTTCCTAACGAATAATTGGTTAGGAAAACTTCTGGTCTTCCAACGATTCACATTAACAGATTTTGTTCTCCTAGTTATTTGAAAATATTCACAAGCTTTTGAGCAAATCCGTCTTAATCTGGAGCTCATTTCACAAGCAGCTTGCTTCATGAACTTGGAATTCAAAATCTGAGTGTTGCGAGTGGACACGTAGGTCATCTGGTGTGTTTCTGTCCCTGGACTGATTGGCACTAACTCTTCGAATCGGGTTCCTGGCGTGAGCCCTCATCGTTACGATAATTCAAAATTGACTTTCTGAGAAGGATGCATTTAAAGCTGCCTGGTGTGAGGAGCATTTTTGCTTGCTTGCTAAAACTTTCATGGGAAATGAACAAAGAAGGTGCCTGAAATTCACAAAACTTTTTGCATTATTCAGCTGAGGTCTAGCCTCAGAAACCTGCGGGACCTGCCACGTGCTGATCCGTCAATGCACGCCATCAGGCGGATGCTGTTCTAGTAAAGTGGCTGTGTTTGGAAAGGGTGAGAACCTATCCCATCCTTCTCCCCACCCGCTGGCAGGACACAGGCCAGTTCCACACCTTGGGGTGAAATAGGAGCCATGGACTCTGCCACCCTCCCTTCCCTTGAGGCTGATTTCAATGGGGCTCCACAGGGAGGATATTGTGAGACCTCTGAACCATGAGGCTTTGCCTGTAGGCTGCCATGGCTGAGTAGTTCTTGTCTAGCCAAGTGGAAAAAGCAGCCCCAAAACAAGCCATTCTGTCAGTTACTTGACTCAGATGCCACTTTTTGGCCAGCTCCAAGTCTGAGCTGTTGTCCCATCCACAGATGCAGTGAGTGGGTAGGAGGAGGCGCACAATAGTCAATAGCAAACTTTGACACCTTGCCTCTCATGACAGATTTAGCAGCTGCCGAAGATATGCAAAGTATTATCAAGATTAATAACTTGTGGACTCATCTGTCCCATCAACGGTTGTTTCTATTGAATAGATCAGAACCGTGCTTCTGATTTACTGGCATCCAGGAAGCGGTTAGCGTGGTGAGGCTCTTATCTGAGAATATGTTTAAAGAGGTGTCAAACATTCTGGGTTCAGTTACTGAAAGCTTGTGCTGGGTAACGTGTTCCTTCCTCAGAAAGCCACACACACACTTTTCCCTTTTCGGAATCCTGCTGTATATTGATACATGTGCTAATCACAGATATACGCATTTTTTCAGTGTGCTTTATATTGACAAAACTGAAAACCAGGCCACTTTAGCCTGTTTTATTTATTTATCCCTGCAAGTTCTTCACACGTTGATGCATCCTTGTCCCTCAGCCTTTATCTATCAGGACACCTATCTATTAGCTGTCTTCTCCAGTCTCTGGGCCAACTTTTCAAGAGCTTGGGGCTAGACTTCCAACAGAGCTCAGCATCCAATATGCTGAACTCTCTTGAAAATCTGACCACATCACTTAAGTACCTAAATGAGAATGGAGAATGAAAATCTCCATTGAAAATCTGGCCCTAAATGTCGCAGAATTTGGATATATCTGAATTGAAACTAGCACGCTAGACCCACTCTGGCTAGGACTTAGAATTGTAGCCATATGGGAGTTGACCCTCACCTCTTGAAATGGAAAGAGATTTGGTTTAGAGGTTTGGTTCTTGGTACACCATTCCAAAAAAAGATTTTAGAATCTAGCTCTTTCTTAAATGCACCCACCTCTCAATTTGAAAGTGAGGCTTACCCGCTGAGCATCTGTGAATATGGGCAAATGTCATCAGTACTGGAAAAAATGTAGGAATTGAAGAAAAGTGGTGCTGGCAATCTTATACCCACACCCATCACCATAATATTTGAGCATCTTTCACATAGAACAAATTAGCAAAGTCCCTAGCTCTTCTCCCTTTTTTTGGAGGGGGTGGGTGGGGAGGTAAGGTAATGCTTTTGCTTAGGGTGGGGGTATGGAAGCAAAAAGGAGTGCTAGAGTGTCTCTCGTTATTAGGAAAGGTTTTGCAGCATTTTCTAAAGATCAGATTCAATTATGAGTCAGTGTGTCCACACAGCACTAAGATCTACACCGTTCTAAACACTCACCTGCTGGCTGGGCTCAGAAGGTCTTTTTCTGGGACCTGTGGCAGAAAAGTTCATTCAGCTCCATTATATACACCTCTACCCCGATATAACGCGACCTGATATAACATGAATTTGGATATAATGCAGTAAAGCAGCGCTCCGGGGAGGCGGGGCTGCGCACTCCGGCGGATCAAAGCAAGTTCGATATAACGTGGTTTCACCTATAACGCAGTAAGATTGTTTGGCTCCCGAGGAGAACGTTATATCGAGGTAGAGGCGTATTACAGTTGTCGTGGTAAGGTTGCACCGTGATGGATGGTAGTGGGCTGTGGATGGGGAGGAGGGGGGACGTGCCAGGCCATAAGGTGGGATTGGTAGTATGAGTGATGGAGAGGAGACTTCCCCTTGGATGAAGGAGCTGCTGAGGCTGGACTGGGAATCTGGGAATCTGCCCACAATGATAATGAATTGCATCTATTTGTTGCACTGCTGCCATCATATTCATCACAGGTTTGGTGCCTGTTGATGTATGAATGGGTATCCTGCCTGTGCCATCAACCTCTCCCAGTTCCAATGGGCAGCGTGAGGCACAATAGAACCCCAGCACATTCCTCCTTTGGGTGTCTGGGTTGGTAAGGAACCAGATGTAGTCCATGTTGTTGTCTCTTATGATGGCCCCCCAGGAACTGGTCTGGCTGATGCTGGTGGTCTAGGGGGTGATCCTCTGGAAAGAGCTGGAGGTCAATGTGGCCAGCACTGACCCATAGCGCACTGGTATAGTGTGGCTCCTGTGGGTTCTGGCACAGAGGTCCTCCTGGGTGGTGATGCACAGGTTGTGGATGGCATCCTAGTTGAACCTGTAGATAGACCCTGCCTGTACCAGGCATGTCCTCACCCCACCAGCCACCCAGGCAGAGACTGCACCCCGAGATCTGCTCTTGGGGAGTGAGCTCCTGCTGTCCAGCGTCTGCTCCTGCTGGATCCTTCGTCAAAGAGGCGTCCAGATCTGGGTCTGCTCGACAGGCGCACGCAGGAGGGAACAGTTTTGCTTATCCAGATGTATAATGAAGCCACTGCTGGCTGGGAAAGGATTCTCATTCTTGGGCCCCTGACGGCTCCAAGAACAGGGGTGTGTGGCAGGGTGCTGGGCAGACACTCCTGAGCCAGCCCTCTGTCACGCTAACGCCAATTAAGGGAGGTAAATTGGAGCTGGCTAGAGACACCTGTACCTGATTGACAAAGGGGAAACAGCTGCCAGCCCAGTTAGCCTGGGGCCATAGACAGGCCCAGAGAAAGGAAGCAGAGGGGAAGCCAGAGAGGGGAAGAAGGGGGTAGCTCTTCCCTTCTGAGTGCAGAGGCTGAGGAGTTCTCAAGGCTGAGAACCCCAAGCTGCATAGGGTGAGAAGCTGGTGGGATTGCACCCTGTAACTAAACTGCACCGGTGACTGCTGAAACGGAGGGTCCCTGAGTGGTTTTTGGAGCAGAGACCGGAGCAAAGGGGACCCTGCTACGCCCTGTTATAGGCTGCAACTTGCTCTAGAAGTCTTGGCTGAGATAACTGTAGCCCCCAGCGACAGATGACTCTTTCCAAACATACTGCTGCCTTGGAAACCGTCCCACGGTGGGCACTGCTCCTGGCCTCCCCTGCAGGAGGATGCAGGTGTGTCAGAGGTTCAGCCATAGTGTGCCATCAGCTGGAGTTTGCTCTCTTGATTTTTCTGTTTCTTGCCTAGCTAATGGTGCAGCATGCAGATCCACTCTGAGATCCCCAAGAAACTGCGGGTGGGCATGTGGCTCCCCCTAGGGCTAGGGTGTTGCTGCCTTCCACCGCTGGTCCTCCGCCTGAAGCAATAGGAGCTGCTGCACCACAAAGACATTGATTTATATTTACTGTAGCCTGCTCTCTGGCCTCTCCCTCCCCAGCGACCAAGCCCAGCCCCACCTCCCAGACCTGACTATTTGTGGTTCCATTTCCCCCCCTTTGCTGGCTATCTCAGCTGTCCCTGACCTCCACTCTACTCCACTAACCCGCTCCCCATCTCTGACCAGCCAACCTACCACTTCTCTATCTAATCTGTCTGTTTCCCTGACAGGGTCTGTCTCTTGCTCCTGCTCAGTAATACTCATGTTCACCCTGTTTCCTGGCTGTCTTTTGTGCAGGTGCCTAAATGATTCATTTAGGGGCTGAAGTGCCTCTGTGAATCTATCCCTTAGTCTTTATCCCTCTCTCTGACAGCAAATGTTACACGTTGTTTGGCCAACTTGAGTTAATCGAGATAATCCCACGAGGCAGCTGGAGGGAGAGCGAATCTAGCATCTGCTCCTGAGTCCTGAAGGTGACAAAGGGAGGCTGCCAGGTAGCTGTTAGTTAGGAATGAGGGAGGCAGTTTTGAGAGGCAGTATTGTAGCATCTGCAGGAAGTGGAGAGCTGATAAGTAGCCAAACTGTGAAAACAAGTTTTCATGTGTGTATTTGCTGGTATACAGGAAACCCACCAGTGATTCAAAATACAACCGTGTGTGTTACCCTCTGTGCCATTCAGGCTTTCATTCAGATAACATCCTACTACTGCTGCCAGCTAACAGTTACTACTTCAAGTGGTAGAGGTCTGTGTTTCAGTTCAGGAAGGTGCCTGATTCAAAACCCATTAACCACCTGTGGTGAGGAGTTTGCGATATTATGTTTCTGCAACATTGCCTCATTTTGACAAAATATCCTCTATTTCTGCAACACGATACAGTAGGTGGGAGGGTGGCAAATGTAGCATTTAGTGGAATTATGGGTTTACCACCTTCTTCCTTCCCTAGCAGATGAGATCTTTGATAACAGTTTCAATTAGCAGGGCCTCACATAGGGTGACCAGATGTCCCGATTTTATAGGGACAGTCACGATATTCAGGGCCTTTTTCTTATATACGCGCCTATTACCCCTTACCCCGTCCCAATTTTTCACATCTGCTATCTGGTCACCCTAGCCTCGCACCTGATAGCTTTCAAGAAATGCATATAAAAATCTAAACTAACATCACCAGCATGCATGTGAAATCCACCAGCACCTGGGGGAAAGATGCTCAAAGGCATCTGAGGCACGAGGAACACAAGTCTCATGGAAGTTGGTCACCGAACTAGGTACTTTTGAAAATCCCATCCTGCCATACCTATGTTGCTTTACATTTACGAGCAAGAGGCTGGATTTTTTGTTTTTAGTGCAAACATAACACAAACAAATAAAAAAGCCTGAGAACGCAAGCTTTTCAGGCTGTGGAGCAGAGGGTTCAGTGTGGTTTAACGCGCAAATGGTACCTCGGTAAATGATGATGCATGTAGACATGTTCCACTCTATGTAATGGGGCGTGTGGTGGCGACTGTCTGAAACCAAGATGAGACTTGTAGCAGTCATTCCTATTTCAGTCATTCTCAAACTCCAGTCCTCTTGCCACTGAAACTGCAGTACGAAGTTCTTGTCCACTTCATTCGCGTCAGCGAGGAAATTGAGTCTGCACCATCAGCTCAACGCCCTGCCCCCGCAGAGACCATTAAAGCGGCTGGCTGGGGAACTATGCAGTGATTGGAAGGCCTGGGAGTTTCTGCTGAACCACTGGCAGAACACAAAACAGCTCCACCATCTGTATTCCACACCCTGGGCTGAAATAGGAGCCATGATCGATTCCCCTGCCTTCCCCTGGGCACCTCAAAACTGCTGGCTGTCTGTTTGAACAGAATGGGGGGGAACAGAGGATTAAAGCTTATTTCAGCCTTACCTCAAAATGTTCTGGTTATGCTGATCCTTAAATGTTCCCCAAATTCGTTGGAAGGTGTGACGCAGGATGGAATATGGGAGACACTTTATGATATTGTTGATCCCAATATTATAAAAGCACAATCACTCTTTCCAGATATACAGTGTAAGGTATCAGTGGAAAAGTTATAGTTCACTAAATATGATCTTGTGTATATGTATCACCTTTGTATGATGAATTCTAGATATGTAGGGTATATCTGTATTTCCAAACTTGTGCTGTTTCTGGGTCACACACCCCCAACAGATTGGCATCAGCACTGCCCAGTCTGTTGCATGGCCCATCAAGGGACATCAACTGTACAATAAACCCATTGAAAGACCAGGGACTACATCTTGTAAGTCAGTAAGACATAGAGGGGCACGCCTATGGACAGAACTCTTAGGCTTTTCCAGGCCAGATTGCCATGTGAAGCTTGTGTTTGGAACAAAGGAAGCACAGGCCACATGGCAGAAGGACTATAAAAGGCAGGTGCATCATCTCCATTTTGTCTTCAATCCTGCTTCTTACCTCTGGAGGAACTTTGCTACAAACTGAAGCTCTGAACAAAGGACTGAATGACCCATCCAAGCTGTGGATGTATTCCAGAGGGACTTTCAAGCCAGCAAACTCATCTATACTGCTAAGAACCTGATATACGGACCTTGAGGTCTCTTTATGTATTTGATTGCTTTATCATTTAACAATTCTCTTGTTCTTTCTTTTTTCTTTATAATAAACCTTTAATTTTAGACACTAAAGGATTGGCTGGCAGCATGGTATTTTGGGTAAGATCCAAACCTATACTGTCCTGGTAACGTGGCTGACCCTTTGGGGTCAGACGAACACTTTGTATATGTGAGCAGTGTTTAAAATAACTTCTCTCTGCACTGGACCTAGGTGCTGATTGGGAGCCAGAGAACTGGACTGCAATAAAGGGAGCTATGTGATTTCTTTTTTGCTTTTTGATAATGAGGTTGGGGGATCAGAAGCACAGTGTGTGACTGGTTGGGGAGTTTTACTTCAGTGTTACCCACCAGTCTTGGGAGGATCTGCTCTCCCTTTTGCAGCCTGCCCTGACCTTGGTATTTCCAGTGAAGGCTGCCCTAGGTACCACAGTCACAGAGGGGACTTAAAATTAGTGAGCACTACCTGCTGTGGTTCCCTACTACAGGTTGAAAGGTTAAACTATCCATGAAAGGTACAGTGAAGCTAGGATGGAAAGGTGGGAAGAGGCCAGACAGAAGCATGGCTGGCCCAAGAATGATACTGGAGAGGAAAGCTAATATTTTGGTCCCACCAGAGTAACAGACACATGGGTGAAAAGATGCATAAAGACCACTATCTAGCAATCACTTTAACAGTCATTCAAGGTCATTCATAGCAAAGGTCTAAAGGATAGAAGTGTTGAATTCCAGTGTATGTGCTTAAAGACAAGGAAACCCTGTGTCCAGTGTTTTCTCAGGTGGTGATATGCTGTTTGACCTTTAGGTATCTCTTCTCTCTCTCCTAAAGCAAGCAAATATGACGCTTGGTATCTTGCGCCCCACTGAGTGCTCACAGTAACTTATTTATTGTGTCTTCCAGTGGCAGGCACAGTTACTTGCTCATTTTTTAAAATGTTCCAAATTCTTCTCTCAGGGAATCAATTTTTAAGAGTTGGATTATTCACTAACTTTAAACCCTTCCAAGGAAAGGACATACCTATTTCTAATTTTGGTCTTACTACAGAGGTGTAGTACCTCTCAATATAAAAAGGACTGTGGGGACTCGAGGAAAAAGTATTGGACCTTCTGTCTCTCACATCTGAGAGGTAATCCCTTCTTTGTCACTGACTTGCTGTATGGCATTGGGCAAGCCACTTCAGTCTGTTTACCTCTCTGTAAAATGGGTGTAATACTTCACAGAAGTGTTGTGAGGCTTAGTTAAACTCTGGACAGTGCTTTGAACACTTTACATGTTAACTATCTCCTCCTGATCACACACAACAGGCTCATAATTGAAAATACCACTGTATCTCCTGCAGCTAAAATGTTAGCTATCTGCTATGAAAAGGCCACCAGTTCTAATTACAGTGACCAAATAGCTTTAATTTACCTGCTATTGTTCTAGTACTTACAATATTAATACTCCTTTTAAGTTCCGACTCTAAGAAGATGTTAAGAGCCTTGAGTCATGGTGAGGATTCGGCTCTCTGTTCTGCTGACGTCTGACTTTTTCTGCTTGCAGTGCAAATCGAGGAAGAGAAATTTTGTTGCACACACAAGTGTCACAGTCTTTAGAGATAGCAGTTTTGCAGCCAGGAGGGACATTCCAAAGAAAATCTTATCACAACACAAAGGAAACACATGGCTTTGTTGAGATTTTCTTAAGCCAACGTACTGTGCTTATATAAATAAGAATGGGGGAGAAATGAGAAAGTGCTGTTTCAGTTTATCACACTTACTCTCTATTTTTAAACCGAGGAAGCTGACTGCTGGTGGGGGCTTTTCCAATTGTAACCTCAGCGCAGGCCACTGCCGAATGTTTAACCCCAGCGACAAGTCATTGTTAATTGACTATCTATGCTCATTAAAGGCGGGCAGAGTTAAGCCCTCACTGAAGAGAAGAATCATCAGGCTCTGAACCCTGAGTGAGTCCAAATACCGAGACTGCTCTCCACTCAAAGGATGAAAATGCCATCTCCTACCCCTCCCTGCACACAGGCTTTGGGGGAACCAACGCGGGGGGGGGGGTAAACAAAATTCAATTCCCTCCCAAATTGGGGGCAGCTTCACATGCACACCCATGTCCTCTACTCCAACCCTACATCGCAGTTCCTTTATAAAAAAAAAGGCGGACAATTTAAGAATGAGTCCTATGTGGTTGTATGCAAATTACTCTGAGCCCCTATGGAATTTCATAGTGAATGAGAGCCTTGTGATAGGTTCTTTTGCCCCAGCCTGCAGCAGCGGTATAATTGTTAAATTCTATAGGGTGCGACATAAGCACAGACCGTGAGGCTCTCGTTCACTATTAAATTCTGAAGGAATTGGGAAATTGCTCAGGTAAATCCTCATCAAATTCTATTTTGTGCCGTCATGTACAGTGGGGTAAAACTGTTGAAGATTGGCTCTGCATGCTAAAAGTTGGGGCCTTGAACAAGGGATGAACGCTCACTTTCTCTGGTGAGAGGGGTGGGAATTGTGGGAGATGACAGTGCTTTGTGGTTTATTTAAATGGTGAATTAATTAAAAAAAAATTACATGACTTGAAACCACTGTGTTCTGCACATCATTCTACAATCATCTTATCGTGTAACCCCCTTTTCCTTCCTGCCCCCCATCTACTCACTTATTGCATCTTGTCTTTACATTTAAATTGTTTAGGGCAGTGACAGTCCAATGAGGCCCCATGCTTCATCTGCGGACTTTGGGCAGTACCATGATAATTCTGCACAAGCGCCGTTCAGAACAGCAAGGCTGGCTTATAGACTGAACCCGGATCCTTCTGCTTCAAATCTCGAGCTGCGGGCAAACCTGTTAGCATGATGGGGTCTAGGACACAAGTGCGCTGCTCTGAATCTATTCAGCAGAATATAGTGAAGCACATAGAAATTAACCAGTTAAGTGATGTGATAACTTGCAGGAATCAGAGGCCTCCTCGGGTGGTCCAACCACATCAGCCATTAACAGTCATCAAACATTTTAATAAGACTATTAGTTTGAAAATTCTCTGAGCAATTGTTTGTGTTTTGTT
Source organism: Trachemys scripta elegans (assembly GCF_013100865.1). Taxonomy (NCBI): domain Eukaryota; kingdom Metazoa; phylum Chordata; order Testudines; family Emydidae; genus Trachemys; species Trachemys scripta. The sequence continues at coordinate 13,404,768 of NC_048302.1, forward strand.
TTGATTTTTGTCTCCATTCGAGTCCATCAGTAGTTGGCCATTTTGCTGGGGCTGCCTTGAGTCTGCATTCATCTTCTCAGACTTATCTCCGTGTAGACCTCAGTTAAATGGTGGACACTTAAATTAAAACCCACAGTACATTTCACTAGAGAAAGTTGTCACTGCTCACCCCTTTCACTCAGCATCAGGGAATTATTTAAGTCCTCTGAGCTAGATCACATTTTTAAAAGACCTATCAAAATGCAAACAAATTTTGTTGTTCAATATTTAACTAAATATTTTTGGGAAACCAATTTTCCTATTTTAGACAATAACATATATTCTTAATTATCTAAAGTTTGGGTTCATTTTAAGGCTACACTACAGCATAGTCATTATTATCTGATAAATGCTGACCTAGTCTTCTCATGAGTCAGACTAATCTGCTCCATCTTGTGAATATCTCTTTGCTTATTCACTTTCATCACAACCAAGAAACCGAACACTTACTTATGCATTTGGGAATCTATACATTTACTGTGCACCATGTAGTGTTGTGTCACTTCCAGACCTGGGACCTCGTCTTTGATCCAAAACACATGAGCCACTGATTCCAGTGTGGGTGTCCCCAGTCTGATGAGGGAAATTATTACAATTCAGAATACTGTCTGGGGGTTACCCAGCTGTGAAATATGCTAAATGTAGTCCAATCCTGTAGTTCTCGTGTAGACAGACCCCCAAATGGTAGTAGAGGGAAGTCCATCTGTGTGAGACAACAAGGGTCCATGTTAGTTTCCAAACTTGGCCAACCGAGAGCTTTGTGGTAGAGCTGATCAACAGTGTTGTAAGGATTCATTAAAATCCAATTTTGCTTTCTATCACTCACACAATTCTGCTTTGCTGTTCATTGAGACCACTTGGCCATTAGCTCCCAATAGGCCATGTAGCGATAGCTCAGTGGTTTGAGCATTGGCCTATTAAACCCAGGGTTGTGAGCTCAATCCTTGAGGGGGCCGTTTAGGGATCTGGGGCAAAAATTGGGGATTGGTCCTGCTTTGAGCAGGGGGTTGGACTAGATGATCTCCTGAGGTCCCTTCCAATCCTGATATTCTATGATTCTATGAATGTAGGAGTGACTGCATGATATACAAGTTGAAATCAGTATTAAAACGTCCACCCTTCACACCAAATTGTAGGGCATGAAAGACAGGTCTCAACATTTGCACAGTTAAAGCTGATTTTCTGGGATATTAGACAAGCAAGACGGAGGTAAAATAAAACAGACTATTTCAGGTTCTTCCAATAGTGGGTTAAGTGTCTACATCTGATCGCTGTTAAAGATGGGCAAACACTAGAACCCCACCCCCCCCACATGGCAGAGAAGTTAATTGTGTATGGTCCTGCAGTACAGACATCATCCCTTATTTAGTCTTATTGCAAATTTTAAAGGTTCAAGGGAAACACTGAGGGATTCAGCAGGACACATTCAAAATTGGACGCAGCTGGCAAGGCATTTGTGTTTTCTCAACACACCATTTTAAAGGCTTCACTTGGCCAGTAAAGGATGCAGTTAGAGTGGTAAGAAGTATTATAATCAGTGTTCTCAGAAAACTGCAGAGTTGTGCTCCTTTCCTGGAAACCTTGATATTTTTCTAGTTGATGGTCATGTTGTTGTATTAGCACGTCTGTAGTCACAAAGTAGGGTGTGAAACGAACACTGTGGCACCACTAAAACACACAATGATGCATCCTTGGAATTAGGAGGGGTACAAGTTGTGTAGGTCCGCATATAATATTTCCCTGTATGTAAAATGGGCATATGTTGTAATACATTTTCCAATGAATGTTTTCCTTTCTCATCATTTTATCCTTAATCCACAGACTTCTGTTAAAAAACCAGCCTATTTCATTAGTATCCAAAAGTCATTAGCATCTGGGTCTGCCTCCTGTAAGAAGTTCCAGGGAAGTTAGATTCCTGGAGTACGTAAGCCCCAGCAGGCTTTGAAATGAGTTGATAGCTTGTGGTTTGCACACCTCTAGAGAGGGAACTAGATTGAGCCCCCCATCAGTTGGCACAAATTGGCTGCTATGCTGAGTCTGGAGTTCGAGTGCTTGACCCCGTCCTGCCAAGTCCGCCATTTTTCCTGGCACCCTGCTGGCTTAGGGTCCTTTGGTCAGGCTGTTGCAATGCTTCCGGTCCTGAACATTGAAGTAGCATGAGTTGCCCCCCACCTCCCCAACCAGATCATGAACCTGGCTTAAAATTAACATTCTACAATGTATTTGTGGTTTTTTTTTTTATTGGCCATCTGGTGTGAGAGTTTAGGGTTCACTTTTTCAAACTTTTCTCCACACGAAATCATGAGGGGCTAGAAACTTTTTAAACAAAGGTAAGTTGAGAAAAGATGGTCCAGTGGTTGGGGGAAGGAGCCTACTACCAGGGAAACAGAAGTTCTAATCCCTGCTGTGCCTGAGGGACATTGGACATGCCACGCAGTCTCTCTCTGTCTCCCTTCTGTATCACTGCAATGGGGACAATAGCATGCCCCTCTGTCACAGGGTATTGAGGACAAATTCATTAAAGACAGAGGCACTCGGATACTACAGCAAGGGGCTCAAACAAGTAATTTATTAATCTAATCTGAGGCCAGAAGGAACCGTCAGATCACTTAGTCTGATCCCCTATGTCACAGGTCACTAAATACCACCAAACCCAACCACCAGAATTAGACCCAAGTATTACAGCCCTCAGGGGACTGTGTGACAGGCAGAGAACAGGAAGGACTAACATGCATCAATGCCTCAGGCTCTGGCAGTAGCAGGAAATTGATTTAGTTGGATACCCAGACGATTCTAACAAGTGACCCATGCCCCACGCAGCAGTGGAAGGCAAAAAAAATCCCCAAGGCCCCTGCAAATCTGAGCTGGAGAAAGATTCCTTCCTGATCCCAAATGCAGTGATCAGTTAGAGCCTGAGCATGTGAGCAAGGCCTACCAAGCCAGCAGAACAAATTATCAGTTACCACCTCACAGCACTAGCCCACCCTATACATAGTCCCACCTCCAGCTGTAGCTGTCTTTGAAGCATCAGAGGACAAACCCATGAATACATTGGATTGAGGGCAGAGGAGGAGGAGTGTCCTTCCTGACCCTTATAGATGACTGTCTGAAGCCCTGAAGGATGAGATTTTAGGAACATAAGGTGAACTAGGAGGGACACCTTGGCTGCTGAGTCCTGCCCATCACCACATGACTCCAGGAGGGGGGGCTTTGAGAAGGATACCAAATAGGAGACTCATACAACTGAATATTAATGTTAGTCACATTCCAGAGGTTACTTAACAGATTTTAGGACTAGAAGAGACCATTAGATCTAGTCTGACCTTCTGAACCCCACAGGCCATTAAGTTTCACCCATTTATCCCCGTACAGAGTCAATAACTTATGTGGCTAAAGCATTCCTTCCAGGAAAGCATCCAGTCTGAACTTGAAGACATCAGGAGGTGGAGAATCCACCACTTCCCTTGGCAGTATGTTCCAATGGTTCATCATCTTCACTGCTACTTTTTTTGCCTTATTTCTCATTTGAATGTGTTTGGCTTCAGCTCCCAGCCATTGGTGGTGGTTACATTTCTCCAAGAGATTCTCAATCTCTTTATTACCCAGTATTCTCTCCTCATGAAGGGACCTACCAAGTCACCTCTCAATTCATACAGTGTACCAGATAAACAGAGGGAGCTCTTTAAATCTCTTTGCAAGGTGTTTTCTCCACCCTCCAATTATTTTTGTGGCTCGTTTCTGCACCCTCTGTTTTTTTTTTTCAACCTCTTTCTAAAACATGGCACCCGAACTGGCTGCGTCATTCCAATGTCTGTCACCAGTGCCGCATACAGAGGTGAAATCACCTTCCCACTCATCAGTCCCCTGATTCGACATCCATGGATCACATCAGCTTCCTGCTACAGCATTACACGGGGAGCTCACGTTGAGTTGCTTGTCCACGTTGACCCCAGGACCTTTTTGGAGTCACCATGTTCTAATGTACAGTCTCCTGTTCTGTAGGTATGCCCTGCCCTCATTGTTCCTAGATGCATAACTTTTACATTTGGCTATATTTATATGCACTTTGTTTGAATGGGCCCAAGTCACTAAGCAAGCCAGATCACTTTATATGATCACCCTCATTGTTATATATTATGCCACCAGTCTGCCATCCCCAAGTTTTATCAGCAGTATCTAGCAGAATCCTGCTAGAAACACAAGCAGTCAACGATGATTCCCCACAACCTGTGAGATAGGCCAGTTAGCCATTTATTAATCCATTGAATGTGTGTTTCACTGATTCTACATAGTGCAAATTGTAATGTCTGAGTCTGACTATAAGCTCTTCAGGACAGGAGATGTCTGTCAGCATTTTGCTTGGTACTGTAAAATACAGAAAAGTAGACAAGCTATTTATTGTAGGGTTATAAAATACTTACGCATGTGGAGGCCCTATTACATAAAACCAATACAATTATTTGGTGTAAACACAGGGGTGAAACATTACAAAGACTATCTCAATATCTTATGTAAGGGAAGTAATTTGGGTTTTCTTCCATTATGCAATGTTTTCCTCTACTGTTTAGCTGATTCTAAAATCAGCAAAATACATATGAATTCCTTCTGCTGATTTGTATCAACAATATTGCAAATTCAGCAATTTGTCTCAGGGGAATGTCTGGGTAGCAGCCCGTGAAGAGCGATGATGCCATTTCTCGGCTTTGCTTTCTAAAAATAGAATCCTGCTGATCTTGCCACAGTGTGAACCTCCCAAATAAATAGGAACCGTTTCTCCACCAAGAGCCTCAGACAAACGTTGAGATTGAACTTGCTGTTGAGAGGTCAACTCACAACTCTAGCCAGAATGAGATCCCACCCTGCTATTCTGCTGGTCTCTCTGCTGGTGATCTGTCACTCTGTTTACGCAGGTAAGTACTTTCATTTCTTGATGGGGCAAGAGGGGTTATGCTCACTCTTCTTGAGAGAGTAAGGTAATCATTAAAAATGGTTTTCTCTCATCAGATTTGCAATGTGTGGTCCAGCGGACCGGGCACTGCTCTAGGAGTCTGGAGACCTGGGTCCTGTTCCCAGCTCTGATACCTATTGTGTGACTTTGGGCAAGTCACTTCACCTCCCTGTGCTTCTCTGCCTCAAAAAACTTACAATCCACATTAACGACAAGAGAGGGGGAAGAGACTCTCTTATGTGTAGGTACAGCGCCTAGCGCAATGGGAACCTGCTCTCTGTTGAGGCCTTTAGGCACTACTGTACCGCTAATTAAAAGATGCACCTAAAGATGCAGAAAGAGGCACCTTGTGGATTTTTCAAAAGCACCAAACTCCCATTGAAATCAATATTATCGTTAAATACCTTTAAAAATCTGGCCCTTACTCATGCTTCATAGTATCTTACTCCTCCAATTACCTCATTTGTTTTAATAAGGCTACTTGTGGAGTAAACGCAACAGACGCTGACCCTCTGTGTCTCAATTCCCCATGGGTACATTAGGGATGATACCACCTACCTTACAGGAGTACTGCAAGGACTAATGCATTAGTCAGTACAGTGCATTGAGATCCTCCGATGGAAGGGGCTTTAGAAATACAAGGTATAATAATTATTTCCGTTAGTTGTGGCTAAAACTCCATTAATAACGTACTAGAAAGCAAGGATTTCTCTGTCTCACTAGCTAAGTGTAAGAAAATTACTCTATTGCTATCCCTGAATTATACCAAATTTGATGAATTTTTGCTCCACAGCTATCCTAGAAACCAACGGTTCCTATAAGAGCTGCAGATGCACAAAGCAGACTTCAGACTTTATATCGCCAAGGAGATACGAAAGTATTGAGATCATTCCTTTTGGGGGCGCCTGCCGAACCACAGAAATTATGTAAGTGGCATAAATTGCTTTTAACTAGCCTCGCTGCACCAAGCCTCTAATTGTAAGTGTAATTGGTGCTCTCTTCATAACTAAAGTAGACACACTGACGCAGTGTATACCTTTACATTTCAGCTTCCATATAACAACATAGCTAGATACTGGGTCACTTTTTGTATTTATAGAAATAAAGTACAAAGAGTAGGTTTTAATGCCCAAAGTCACAGGATTGACTTAGCACTCAGAGGAAAATCAAGTATAAAATCTTGTTGGCTTAACTACAGCCTTGAACCGTCCTTTTTTTTTTCCAGCTGTGCGAACTGGTTCCGACGTAGTAAGAACAGATTCAAATCAAACACGTGTTAAATGCAGAAACTTTTTAATTTTGTTGTTTTTAACTTCATGTGCTTCTGCACTTCCTGTTCTTTGGACCAGACCAGAAGTGGAAGAACCAAAATACCACAAGGAATTACTCTTGTGCTATTCTAAGCCTGTATGGATCCAGGAAGTACTAGAAATCTTCCCAAACAGCTTGAGGTCACTGGATTTCTAGCCCAGTTCTGAGACCATAGAATTAGGGATACACTTTAGAGTGGAGATGAAATGAGTGAGTAGGATTTGGTTTGGAAAAAACTTCTCAATCAGGTGTTGGTTTTGTCAGACTAGTAACAGGGACCCATTTTATCTGAGACAAAGTTTGAGACTGAGAACTAGAGAAAGTATTTCAGTTTGGTCTCTTCTGTTTTCTAGAGAAACACCTACAGTTTTCAGAGGGGTAGCCGTGTTAGTCTGGATCTGTAAAAAGTGACAGTCCTGTGGCACCTTATAGACTAACAGATGTATTGGAGCATAAGCTTCTGTGTGCTGCTAGGGTGTGACCAAAGCATTTAACACGTTTAAAATATGCTCCTCGCTAGTTATTTCAAAGGAGTGAGATTTATTTGATTTGTAGAAATACATGTGCTAGAACTTGCATCAGTCCAGCGATCTCCCTCCTTCAATCACACACATGATCTTGATTGCCCAGTTATGTGTAACTGCAAGTTGTCTCGTTGACTTTGCAGAGTGGGAGCTTTAGAAGAGGTGTCTACTGATCACATGTGGTACGAATTAAATCTGAAATTTTGTTGTGCTTTGAATAATTGAAAACTTGTACTCGTCCTCATGTCATGTAGAAATTACTTCTATTTGCCCATTCCTCTACATTCTACTGCTCCATAAGTTGCCTGTTTGAGGGATGGCTATTGCTGCTAATAAATTATTTGAAGAAAGAACAGTATTTAATGAAAACTTAAACTCCGCTTGTTTTTCAGACTCAAACTAAAAACAGGGCAGAAATTGTGTGTGAATCCCAAGGCCCCCTGGATGCAGAAATTGCTGACTAAGATCCGTAACCAGTAAGTCTCATTTAAATTATTTGACTGTAATTGGATCCAGTCCTGCAACCATTCTTCATGAGTAGTCTGACATCAATGGTACTATGTGCATGAGTAAGAATTACTCATGCAATTAAAGTTTGCAGAACTGCCCCCCTGAGTTGTAGCAGTTCAGACTAAAGAGACCTAATCTTAAATGAGGCAGCTTCATACAGTTAGGCTTCAAGTTAATGTTTTGTTATACAGCAGTCTGAGTGCACAAGTTGTAGTTACGGTTATATTTGAATTTTTATTCTAACCCTCTGTTTTATCAAGCTCACACTTCTTTAAAAATTGCCCCTTCCTGCCTGCAGTCCACTGCTTAGTCTCAGCCAGGAAAGAAATTATCCTGGAAAGGTTGAGCAAGATTCATCTGGTCATTTTTAATTAATAGAAAAGCAAAAATAATATCCCCACTTAAACTTCAAGAAACTTATTTGATCAGCTCCACAAATCAAGCTTTCTGGTTGGCTATTCTCTCTGGCTATTTCCATGTCCTTAACAGTGTGATATCTGAGTGCTCAGGAACATCAAATTAATTTAACTTTACTACATCCGTGTAAAGTAAGGAAGTACTAGTTTCACAATTGTAAACAGGTTAGAACACTGACTCATGAAAGCCTTTTATCTCATTGTGTGACCTTTGTCAAATTGCATAAGCAAGTATACTGTAGAACCAGGATCTCAAGTCCCAAGTGAGTGCTCTAACCACAAGACCATCTCTGTGCTAAGGACTAGACTCATTCTTTTATTATTAGAAAAAGAAATTAAATGGTAACTTTGGGGAAGTCAGAACAACCGCTTGTAAACTACGTACTAATACTTGATTGGCTTTGCAACCAGTTAGGTTTTAAGCTCAAAGCTAAGCGCTGTAAAATTTTCCTTTTAAAAAACTGATTTATGAACTTTTTTCCAGTGGGAGCAGATTTAAGCCAATGCTGAAGGCTTTTGAAAACCCAACCCTTCGTGATCTAACATTTAACAGGGATATTTCCCTTCCTGATTTTTGAACATTTACTTTTGGATCTTTAAAATTTTTGTTCAATATAAAATCTAGAAGATGTACAACATGGTTAAGATAAAGGATATTGTGAGAATAATTCTCAATTCCTGACTCTTGAGTAATAAAATACAAAGCATTACACCAATAACGTAAACTCTCATTTAATGGCGAAAATTGACAGCTAAGTCCGCTGAGACAATGTTATCTAATCAATTAGGCCATTTTAGGACAAAGTTGATTGTTCAGCTTTATCACTAACTAAGTCCAGTCAGGAAAGTTTTACATGCTGCGTGTCTATTTTCAAATGAGAGATGTTACTCTTTTTGCTTAACCCTCTGTACAATCATCTAGTTCAAACATCAGGCCTGTCCCATTTCTTGCTTAGATAAAATCAATGGACGGCTATGAATGAAAAGCTCTGTGTGCATGATAATTATCACAATTGCTTGGTTTGTTTTTTCATATAATTAAGACGGGTCCTAAATAAAGTTTGAGACCATCTTTATCCCCCATCTTACAGATGGGAAAACAAGGCAGAGAGACAAGTTTCAGAGTAACAGCCGTGTTCTATATGCATCCGAAGAAGTGGGCTGTAGTCCACGAAAGCTTATGCTCTAATAAATTTGTTAGTCTCTAAGGTGCCACAAGTACTCCTGTTCTTCTTAAGGCAGAGAGATTCAGTGATTTTTTTTCACAAGGTCAAGAAGTACAGCTGTCACAGCACACCCACTTTCTCTGCATTTACTTTTCTTATTTTCCCCTTACAGAAAGGAACAAACGCCTTCCTCACAAAATGAATAGAAGCCTAAACAACTTGAGAAGGAAAAAGGATGGAGGGCACAAATCTGATTGTTTCCTAGTTTTGCTTTTGCTGCTTCTTATCTTTGTCTTGCTCAGCCCACAGAATTATTCTTTCTAAACAAGCAGCAACTTTTGTTAGCTACAGCTTCCTCTCACATCTTTCGGAAAAGCTCGACCTATTTTTACATTAGTCAGATTTCTTGTTCAGTGTTTCAATGTGCTACCTCATGCATCATGAGTCATGGAAGAGTAATATCAAATCAAACCAACTAGAACAATACCACTTTGGTTTCTTGGAATAAATGGACTAATGTTTACCAAGTATTATGGCATCTGCTATAAGAAGAATTTGTAGAGTGAGCTATTACGTAATGATCCTGCATTTGATTCCTCAGTGTCCTTTTTCCATGATGCATATTGAAAACTTCCCAAATATTAATCCCTACCTTGTTCTTTGCCAGTAAATTTTAAATCACAGTATGTCTTAAAGGGCCCTTTCCACGCTTGTTGGAATAAATGTGAAGCACTTTCAGTGCAAAGTATTCTTTGAACAGATTGTAATCTTTTAACTTTTTATAATGTACTCTTTGTGTGTGTGCTATGAAGCAAGTGCAATTCAATTAAAGCTCACAGTTTACAATAATTGCGTCCTCCTTTTAATCTAGTGCTGATGACTCTCTGGAGTTTTGGCAAAAGCCATCTGCAATTCGTACAGCGCCTAGCACAATGATGTCCTGGTCCATGACTGGGGGTGCTGTTCCAGTACAAATAATAAATAACCAGTCCCTGCCCCTGACCTGCCTCTTCTCTGCCTCCTCCCCCTCCCAGAAAGTCCTAAGCGTCGCCAAACAGCTGTTATGTGGTGGGGGAGGAGCGGGGATGCGGCACACTGGTGGGGAGGGGGCAGATCCAGACCGCGGGATTGCCAGTCTCGCGCCGCTCCCGGAAGCGGCCGGCACCATGTCCCTGTGGCCCCTGGTGGGGCAGAGGGCTCCGCGTGCAACCCTTGCCCCACACTCCCATTGGCTGGGAACGGGGACCCATGGCCAATGGGAGCTTCAGGGGAGGTACCCGGAGGTGAGGGCAGCGCGTGGAGTGCTCTGCGCCCCCCTCCCCCAAGGGCCACAGGGGCGTGGTAGTGGCTGCTTCCGGGAGGGGAGTGGTGCAGGGCCAGGGCAGGCAGGGAGCCTGTCTTAGCTTCGCTGCATACCACTGCCACCCCAGAGCCACTCCAGGTAAGCAAAGAGCCCCCTGCTGCACCCCAACCCTCTGCCCTGAGCGCCCTCCCACACCCCGCACTCCCTCCCGCACCCCAAACCCCTGCCCCAGCTCTACATTCATGGCCCTACTTGCAATTTGCCCACCCCTGTTCTAAGCTTTTTGCTATATTTTGGATAAGACAAGAGCCTGAAAAAGCTAATTTGCTGAAACAGATGTACAAACCTGTATTACACTAATCCAATTCTATGAGGTTTTTCTTTCTTGACATGACTTTTCTGGGCAGCATTGCTCTGTTAAAGGGCTGAGCGTACAGTACAAAAAGCCTTGTTCATCTAATTTATGTAGGCGCCAAGCCTAATAATGGAAATGTCAAATGCCGGTATTTCAGTGCTGATATTTTGGCCGAAATCAGCAATAGCTTATGAGTTAAGTCACCTACCCTGGGACATTGATTAGCATTGGGGGAGGGACAGGGCCATATACTATTTCCACCCATGATCCTAATCTAATCCATCGCTTAACTCCCACTCCACTTTCCACTGTCTCTTCGTTAGTGAATTGATAGCATGAAGCACGTTAGCCAATGTGTGCATTATAAAAATAGGGGCATCCTTTCCATTTGAGAACTGATGGATTAAAACGGAATCGCTGTATGGCTTTTCTATCTCACTCAGACACTGCCACCCACTGGTCAGTTTTCACCTTAGCAGGGAACCAGAATAAGGAAAAGTGCCAGCAGGTGACTCCCAGGGCTTGTGGGAACTGCCAGCTCAGCAAAACACAGGAACTGCAGACTGAAATCATAGGTGGAGTTTGGGGGGGCGGGAAGAGGAGGGCATTGCCCCCCCCAAACTGCAAACCTCAGGCAGAGGAGAACGGAGACTGCTCCCAGTTTGCGCCCCTGAGGCAGGGAGACAGAATTTTGTTTATAAACAGAGTGATTAGTAGCGATTAAGAGAAGAAAGGGCTTTAGGATGTTCCTAAAAGTTAAATGATCTGTTCCAAGCTTGGTGAGCTGCAAAAGTAAGTAGCCCAAAATAATAGTTACTAATATCTCCCTTTGAGAAGATCACTGATTTTTTTTAGACAAAGGAAATGCAGTAACTCTCATCGACCTGGATGTCTTGTGTGCAATTCCGATCTCCCATGTTTAAGAAAGATGAATTCAAACTGGAACAGGTGCAGAGACAGGCTACTAGGATGATATGAGGAATGGAAAACCTATCTTCTGAGAAGAGACTCAAAGATCATGGCTTGTTTAGTCTATTCACTAGATGGCTGAAAGGAGATACGATTGCTGTCTATAAATACACCAGAGGCATAAATACCAGGGAGGGAGAGGAGTTACTTAAGTTAAGCATCAGTGTGGGTCCCAGAAGGAATATATATAAACTGGCCATCAACAAGTTTAGGCTTGAAATTAGGTAAAGATTTCTAACCATCAGAGGAATGAAGTTCTGGAACAGCCTCCCAAGGGAAGTAGTGGGGGCAAAAAACCTAACTGGCTTCAAGACTGAGCTTGATATGTTTATGGAGGGTGCAGTATGACAGGACTACCTGTAGCAAAAATCTTGAATGGCTGGAGATGGGATGCTAGAAGGAGTGGGCCCTGAGTTACTAAAGGGAATTCTTTCCCAGGTATCAAGTATCAGAGGGGTAGCCGTGTTAGTCTGAATCTGTAAAAAGCAACAGAGGGTCCTGTGGCACCTTTAAGACTAACAGAAGCTGTTAGTCTTCTGTTAGTCTTAAAGGTGCCACAGGACCCTCTGTTGCTTTTCCCAGGTATCTACCTGATGGGTCTAACTGATCCTTCCTGACCCAAAATATGATGAATTTCAACCTGGGTCAGATTGGCAGAGACTATGGGGGTTTTAAACTAGTGTAAACGGTGAATTCTCTGTAACTTGAAGTCTTTAAACTATGATTTGAGGACTTCAGTAACTCAGCCAGAGGTTGGGGTCTATTACAGGAGTGGGTGGATGAGGTTCTGTGGCCTGCAAGGTGCAGGCAGTCAGACTAGATGATCGTGATGGTCCCTTCTGACTTCAGTAAGCGTATCTGAGTAAGAATAGACATTACAATTTTAAACCTAACCAGTGTCCCATAAGTGACCTGCCACAAGATGTCAGAACATGTTAATATTAGACCTGAGTGGGTCTAATATTTAATTTTCTTTCCTTGAATTATAATAGGTTCAGATTACTGTAAACAAAGACATATACACAACTTTAAATATAGGAGTTCTTAAAATACTTTGTCTTTCTAGGGATTAATTTATTAATTTTCCTTTTATCTGAGATTTATTTTCTTCATCCTCAAAATGACCTTCAGCCTGTTCTTATATGCCTGAGCCAAACAGTGGCAATACTAAAAATATTTTATCAAGAATATTTCAGATTGTTTGTAGAAGGGATGTTAATTGAATGTCAGCCAGCTCTGTTTAGAAAGTCTTAATAAGGAAAGATTATTTTGAAAGCACTCTCATTATCACTGCATTGACTGAGTTTATTTGTAAGCCTTATCTTTTCCATTACTCCAGTTCTAAGAGGTTTCCTAATACAACATTTAAAATGTTAAAATTTAAAAGCAGAATGAGTGAATTTTGTTCTTAAAACTGCAAACCTCTTCCATAACAATCCAGATATACTATACATTACAGCACAATTTAAAATAAATTGTATATGAGATCATGTTATAACTGTCTTCAACATCTACAAGTCTGATGATGTAGCTCTTATCAGGGTCCTTAACACAAAACACTGGCTTCTAAAAGTAATAAGATATTATGTAAGAATAATGGTCTCTTGAGAAGATTGCCCTTCAGGTTTTCTTGGAGGTCAAAAATAGACTTCAATCTTCCCAAATTACAGCCATATCATGTACATATTATGTATAATGAAATACATTTAGAGGGGCAGGAATGTATGTACAGTAAACAAAGTACAGTTTGGAAACTTAATGTTGTCTTAGGTTGTGTTGAAATATTAAAGGCAGTATTAGTTAATATTGCAGTGTGTGAAAGCAAAGACATAGGTACTTTCTGGTAGTTCAGATATCGGTAACCTTAATCTAGAATAATCAATATGTATATCTGTCCAGTATAAATAGTCCTCATATAGGATAAAGCAGATCAGTCCAATTTCAAGCTGTGCTTGTTTGTATTTGCAAGGGTGTTGGGTGTTATGCTTCCCAAACTCAAAGAATAAAACATGTTTTTTTAGTTGAGATAATTTCAGATTTGAAAAAATGAATAAATGAAAATATTTTATGAAGAGAAGCAACAGTGACATGATGCCATATTTTTACAGTGCCTCCACAATGGGACTCCTGTTCTGGGGCCCACCAAAATATATTGAATAAAAATTGTATGACATTTATGATTCTTTTGCCTGTATTCATTCTGGGCCTGTCCAAATTCTGCTGAAGTCTGTAGTCCTAACTTTTCAAACTTGGGCACATTTTTAGCAACCAAATCCTGCTTTCTGAATGCTGAAATGGGCACTTACATGCCTAAAATAAGTATTGGGGGTTCTTGAATGCTAAAAATGCAGATTTGGATGTCTGAAGGTACTGGCATTTGAAAGCTGCAATTGTAAATATGTAAATTATTATCAAACAAGTTGAAACCAGTATGGCAGGTTTTCTTTGAACTCCCAAACGTAAGGTATTACTGAAACTGCATCTCCGCAAGAAGTATAAGACTGTTAATTCAGCTCTTGTTGAAACCTCCTTCCATGCTTGAAGACTCTTACACGTATATGTGACATTCCCCAGGGAACAATCTGGACTGTTGAACATACTGCTCTTAATTCTCTATGCTGGTGTGCCTTTTACACTGCTTTGTTGTCAGAACATCCATTCCTGGCCTGCTCACACAGCCTTTAGCATGTAGATTCACTCCCAGCTAAATACATGAGCACTCTGACCAGTCACTTATGAATTACAAACAGGGCGACAAATGAAGTTTCCCCCACACTTTAATCCAAACTCTCTGGTTAAGATAAAACAATAAGATAAGTTTATTAACTACAGAGAGACAGATTTTAAACGATTACAAGTGGTGATACATTAAAGTCAAGATTGGTTACAGAAGAAAATCAAAGGGTAAAACGCAAGCTAATACCTAACTTAACAAGCTAAGCAAAAGGTTTTGTCTCACCATACACTGTGGTAAATTTCAGAGGCTGGATCTCCTTTCAGCCTGGGACCCCTCCCCCTTAGTTCAGTTTTTTGAGAGGAGTTGATGTCATGGGGGAGGGATAGTTCAGGGGTTAGAGCATTGGCCTGCTAAACCCAGGGGTTGTGACTTCAATCCTTGAGGGGGCCCTTTAGAGAACTGGGGTTTAAAAAAAACAAACTGTATGGGGATTTGTCCTCCTTTGAGCAGGGGGTTGGACTAGATGATCTCCTGAGGTCCCTTCCAATTGTATGAGCAAAGAAGAGAGAGGTACAGTGGAGGCCACTGTCTCTCATATTTATACCATTTTTGCCTCTTTGAGGGTTACCCCCAGATAGGGTGCAGGCAACAAGTAGTCTCTTGTGGATGTGAGGGTTGAACCGTCCCTATGGTGAAATGTAAATTTATTGTTTATAGCTTCCCATTGCTGGAGAGTGGCTGCTTAAGCCTGTGATAGCTCTTTAACATCTGGCTGGAGTGCCAGTGAGTCTTTGTCTGTGGAAAAACTTGTTTGGGCTTGCTTTACTTAATCTTGGAGCATGTTATAACAGTGCTATACAGTAGCATCTTGTAACTTTACAATCAATACTGATACACATTTTACCAGGGCAATAATGTTCAGCAGATTGACATTTCAAATGATACCTCACAAGGCACACTTAGTACAAAATTTATCATATTCTTGTAAAAGAGGTGACCATAATAGTATATACCATCACAATGGTTTTAAGATTAAGCTAGATAAGTTTATGGAGGAAATGGTACAATGGGATAACATGATTTTTAGTCAAAGAAACCGCGTGCCATTGCAGGTAAATAGTATAAGGGCTAATGAGGGTCAGGCTGGAGAATCTTGCCTACATGCTCGGGGTTTTACTGATCACCATATTTGGGGTCGGGAAGGAATTTTCCTCCAGGGTAGATTGGCAGAGGCCCTGGAGGTTTTTCGCCTTCCTCCGCAGCATGAAGCAGGGATCGCTAGCAGGAGGATTCTCTGCTAATTAAAGTCTCTAAGCCACAGGAATTGGGGACTTTAACAGAGTCAAGGGAAAGGGTAGGGACGGCTTTGTGGCCTGCATCATGCAGGAGGTCAGACCAGATGATCATAATGGTCCCTTCTGACCTTAAAGTCTATGAGTCTATGAGATACAATCCTCCCATCAGATATTTCTAAGTTATCTGCAAAAACACTAGAGTTTTCAGTTGCCTAAGTAGCCCCTGGAATCACGGTGAAAGTCATGCCCGCCCCCATGTGAAATGGTACCCCTGTGGGCAGGCACGGAATTGTCCCTCCCAGCCATGCACGGTCCCATAGGCCTGACTGGGGCAGCCCCACCCAAATATAGAAGTCAAACTACACCTATGACTAAAATCCCCCTCAGACAAGCACCAGCGGGCACTTCATCAGTCCCTTTGGGGAGGCAGAAAGATAGTTACGGAAGGGCAGTGGCAAACAGAAGCAGTCCGTGGCTCTGACAGGTATGCATGAGATGCATGTTCCTGCCATAAAGAGCAGGGAAATGAATGGTTATTGAAGTGCATCACAGTAAAAATGCCATATGCTCACGAAAGTCTTCTGTGTGAATACAACAGGGGTTTTTCTCTGCACATCACTCCTAATGGTGCAGCAGAGGGATGAGGTCGATGACACACAAATTAGTTTCATACCATGGAGCACACAGAGTGCTAACGGGCAGTGCAGTGACATGTTTAATTAGTGCCATTATTACAGTGACAGGGCTTCTGTTTTTCAGGGTATCGTTTAAGCAACTTGTGAGTTTTATGTAGCTGTCCAAAAATCAGGATTTTTCTCTTTGTATATACTGTACTGAGTAAGCTCTATTACATACGTTACAGTAGATAGCACTGTCATGAGAAATCTCCGTAGTGTTCCCTAGTGAACTATGACAGCACTATGTTAAACCACCCTAGGGAATCTCTAGTGCGCACCAGCAGGGTCTGTACCAATTAATTATATTAGTGCATGTTACACACCACAGACACTCCCCGTAGTCCACATTACTGCTCTGAGGAGACAAGCCCTTAGCTACAAGTCACCATTTCTGGAGTTTATTGAACAAACACTGATTTCATTTTTTTTAATTGGAGGTGTTTTATCAGCTAAAACTAAAACTCCAAAGCCCAACGTACTGATACTTCTGGAAAAGGCCCATAGGCTTTAATTGGGAAGAAATCAACAGGGTTCTACAGAGCCTGTTAAATTGGGTGGTTGTATACGTTCTCGTTAGCTGACACCACTACCCCGGGGCGGGGAGAGGAGCTGCTCCAGAGGATGACAGGAGCGGATGATTTCTCAAAGCCGCCTGTGCCCTGCATGCCGTTTGGCTGCTGCTACCAAAGCTGACCCATGTCCCCACTCTCACCCAGATAGTCACTGGCTTGCCCCATGCTGCACTGAGCTCGGTGCCCGGCCCTGCTAGCAGTTGCCATAAGTCCGCTCTCTTTTCATACTCCCCCTAGGCATCACCCAAGGATGTGGACAAGTAGCCTGAACCACTATAGCCCTTTCTCTGTTGCCAACAGCAGCAGCATCCGCATCCTAACGACAGTGCTCAGACAGACGTTCTGAACGTCTTGCGTCCCATCTGAAACCCTGCCTTGCAGAGGTGTTACAGGGCCAGTAATCAGCCTGTTATACCGCCTCTTCTTGGCCACTGGCAGGCCCTCCTCTCAGCCAGCAAGCCCTACCCCATGGCCACCTCAGCCACTCTTATTGGGCCCTTAACAGTAACAAACGCATCATCCTCAGAGAGATCTTCCATTCCCTTCTGCATCAGCATCGCTCACATGCATCTGTCCCCTTGTATCTTTCTAGCCTGCTTCCTGTTGGGTAGCTGCAGGGTCCACAAAGCGGCGTGATACGACAAACAGCCTGCTCCCAAAGCCTCCAGCGTAGCCCAGACAGTTGGTGAAATGGGATTTTTTAATAAACATTGATTGTTCCCCCATTATAACTGTTACATGCCCCACCCCATTATCATCTCTCCTGCATCATCAAAAGGTCAACTCCCACCTCTGGTCTATTATATCAGCTTCCATCACCCACCTATTCAATTATACAACAAGCACCATTGTGCTTTCTCTTGTGCTGCCCCTCACGGTTGGAAGAAGCTCCCTGTAAATTTCTGCAAAGCTACCTCATTACCCTCCTTCAAATCCCCTCCCTTAAAACTCTCCTTTGATGGGGTGCCTACAAAAAGCCACTGGGGTGCTGAGACCACACAGTCGGTAATGCTGGCCAATATTGTCTCATGGTTTCCCTGTTCTACTTCATCCGTCTTTATCCACTTATGGTGTCTTGTTTATACTTCTATAGTCAACTCTTTGGGGCAGGAATTGGCTTTTTGTTCTGTGTTTGTACAGTGCCTGGCACAATGAAGTCCTTGTCACTATGGTAATACAAATAATTGATTAATAATAATAATAATCTAACATTAATAGAAAACCCCCAAAGATATTAGTATATGTGTCAAGAAGAACAGAGGAAGGATAAGCATCCAAAGGCATTTTAAAAAGACACAGGATGGGTTCCCTCATCTTCAGAGTCAATTGGAGACACTAAAGAATGGGTTTTTTTTTAATAAATGGAGATATCCTATCTCCTAGAGCTGGAAGGGACCTTGAAAAGTCATCAAGTCCAGCCCCCTGCCTTCACTAGCAGGACCAAGTACTGATTTTGCCCCAGATCCCTAAGTGGCCCCCTCAAGGATTGAACTCACAGGCCTGGGTTTAGCAGGCCAATGCGCAAACCACTGAGCTATCCCTCCCCCAAAATGTTTCTTACAACTAGTTTGAAAACTCCTAAGGTATTGAGGAAGATCATTTCTCCTCCAACCTATGCAGAAGAGAAGCAGGGTGGGAAGTCTAGATACAACTAATTGCTCTAGAACAGACCAAGACACTGAGTTTGCCTTCCCTGTATACTCTAGGGCACAATGTATCCATTTTGCAGTGTCTATTCTGGAGTATTCACTC
The DNA here is from genome assembly GCF_013100865.1 of Trachemys scripta elegans. NCBI lineage: Eukaryota > Metazoa > Chordata > Testudines > Emydidae > Trachemys > Trachemys scripta. Next base: position 13,423,282 of record NC_048302.1, read on the forward strand.
AAAATCCATTGTTTTCGCACTTTCATAATTGCAAGTTTTCCCATGGGAATAGCTGAACCCCAGAATTATATTAATCAAATCAGGGAACAGAAACGCAACCTGTGCCTCATCTGTCTGATAATCACTCGTGAAATCTGAGCTGTTTTGATCAACAGCTGAAGCTGTGCTCACAGTGAAATAACTAATGTCCTTGGCAAACTAGTCTCAGCTCCTCAGCCAAATATCTTCAGCAACAAGCACTAGGGGACTTGTTCGCAGGCAATACGCAAACAGAAAACAAGGGCTACGTCAAGTGAATAAAAAGTTCACGGCAAATAATTTGCCCAATTCTGAGTCTGTGCACTTAGTAGCAAACATTTGTATGGAAGTACGAGCATTCCAGTCCCACACCCATTCAACTGTTAGCAGCACTTCGGTGCGGCCTCGTCTTTAGGGAAAGCGATGGGAGTGTGAGCACTTTGGACTACCTCCAGAGAATGTAAACGCTGTTAAATAATGCAGTGCCTCAATCCAGAGTAGAGAAGTGAAGCCACTGCTAAATATGATTTGGATCAGTTGGGTATAAATCTGCCTAGATAGTGAAATACTGTGGTTAAGCAGCATCATAGCAAAGTCAGCTGAAGGCAGTTGCCTGCTGCTCCAGACCATTGTCTGGCTGGGAACTTTACGCTCACACTGAGAAGGAGCACCTCGCCACAGTGCTGGGGTGTGTGAAAAAATTGTGAAGTCGTGTATGGATTAGAATCTTGTAAACCTTTCTCTGACCATTAAAAAATAGCAAGGCCTTAGGGCACTGAAGGACACCTTTACCATCTCACAGGCACATGATTAATGACGTTTTACCTGAAGACAGTCCACATATCTGACAAGGCCTTTGTAGTTGCCGGTATCTTGTCTAGACACCCTTTGAATGGGACTGATGTGGGAGCAATGCCAATTTTAAGGCTTGGGGAATTCTTGCATCAGCCTAAGGCTACATCTACACTACCCGCCTGAATCGGCGGGTAGAAATCGATCTCTCGGGGATCGAATTATCACGTCTCGTCGGGATGCGACATTCGATCCCCGAATTGACACTTGTACTCCACCAGCAGAGGTAGGAGTAAGCGCCATCGACAGGGGAGCCGCGGAGGTCGATTTGCCGCCGTCCTCACAGTGGAGTAAGTCGGCTCCGATACGTCGAATTCAGCTATTCGCGTAGCTGAATTTGCGTATCTTAAATCAACACCCCCCACCCCTCCCGTAGTGAGGACGTAGCCTAAGTGACTAATGCTGTTACAACAAATTAGGCCCCTACCAAAAACTGGAATTCCAGACAACATTCTTGGTCATTAGTGGCTTGGCAAAAGTGTTATGCAAGCGCACTTAGTAGCATCTGAGCATTTCTACCTGACCAGGACGGCGATAGTGATGATGAAATGCTAAGGAAAATTAGCGAAAAAAGAAGAGCAGTACTTGTGGCACCTTAGAGACTAATAAATTTATTAGAGCATAAGGTTTTGTGGGCTACTGCATCCGAAGAAGTGGGCAGTAGCCCACGAAACCTTATGCTCTAATAAATTTGTTAGTCTCTAAGGTGCCATAAGTACTCCTGTTCTTTTTGCGGATACAGGCTGCTACTCTGAAACCGGAAATTAGAGAGGCTATCAAAATTAAGAACTCAATAATAGTGGGGGATTTCAGTTATCCCCATATTGACTGGGAACATTTCACTTCAGGACGAAATGCAGAAATAAAATTTCTCAATACTTTAAATGACTGCTTCATGGAGCAGCTGGTACGGGAACCCACAAGGGGAGAGGCAACTCTAGATTTAGTCCTGAGTGGAGCGCAGGAGCTGGTCCAAGAGGTAACTATAGCAGGACCACTTGGAAATAGTGACCATAATACAATAGCATTCAACATCCATGTGGTGGGAAGAACATCTCAACAGCCCAACACTGTGGTATTTAATTTCAAAAGGGGGAACTATGCAAAAATGAGGGGGTTAGTTAAACAGAAGTTAAAAGGTACAGTGACTAAAGTAAAATCCCTGCAAGCTGCATGGGCGCTTTTTAAAGACACCATAATAGAGGCCCAACTTCAATGTATACCCCAAATTAAGAAACACAGTAAAAGAACTAAAAAAGAGCCACTGTGGCTTAACAACCATGTAAAAGAAGCAATGAGAGATAAAAAGACTTCCTTTAAAAAGAGGAAGTCAAATCCTAGTGAGGCAAATAGAAAGGAGCATAAACGCTGCCAAATTAAGTGCAAGAATGTAATAAGAAAAGCCAAAGAGGAGTTTGAAGAACGGCTAGCCAAAAACTCCAAAGGTAATAACAAAATGTTTTTTAAGTACATCAGAAGCAGGAAGCCTGCTAAACAACCAGTGGGGCCCCTTGATGATCGAGATACAAAAGGAGCGCTTAAAGATGATAAAGTCATTGCGGAGAAACTAAATGGATTCTTTGCTTCAGTCTTCACGGCTGAGGATGTTAGGGAGATTCCCAAACCTGAGCTGGCTTTTGTAGGTGACAGATCTGAGGAACTGTCACAGATTGAAGTGTCACGAGAGGAAGTTTTGGAATTAATTGATAAACTTAACATTAACAAGTCACCGGGACCAGATGGCATTCACCCAAGAGTTCTGAAAGAACTCAAATGTGAAGTTGCGGAACTGTTAACTAAGAGTTTGTAACCTGTCCTTTAAATCGGCTTCTGTACCCAATGACTGGAAGTTAGCTAATGTAACGCCAATATTTAAAAAGGGCTCTAGAGGTGATCCCGGCAATTACAGACCGGTAAGTCTAACGTCTGTACTGGGCAAATTAGTCGAAACAATAGTTAAGAATAAAATTGTCCGACACATAGAAAAACAAACTGTTGAGCAATAGTCAACATGGTTTCTGTAAGGGGAAATCGTGTCTTACTAATCTATTAGAATTCTTTGAAGGGGTCAACAAACATGTGGACAAGGGGGATCCAGTGGACATAGTGTACTTAGATTTCCAGAAAGCCTTTGACAAGGTCCCTTACCAAAGGCTCTTATGTAAATTAAGCTGCCATGGGATAAAAGGGAAGGTCCTTTAATGGATTGAGAACTGGTTAAAAGACAGGGAACAAAGGGTAGGAATTAATGGTAAATTCTCAGAATGGAGAGAGGTAACTAGTGGTGTTCCCCAAGGGTCAGTCCTCAGACCGATCCTATTCAACTTATTCATAAATGATCTGGAGAAAGGGGTAAACAGTGAGGTGGCAAAGTTTGCAGATGACACTAAACTGCTAAAGATAGTTAAGTCCAAAGCAGACTGTGAAGAACTTCAAAAAGATCTCACAAAACTAAGTGATTGGGCAACAAAATGGCAAATGAAATTTAATGTGGATAAATGTAAAGTAATGCACATTGGAAAAAATAACCCCAACTATACATAGCCCCCATCATATTGTAATTTAGCTACAACAAGTCAGGAAAAAGATCTTGGAGTCATCGTGGATAGTTTTCTGAAAATGTCCACGCAGTGTGTAGAGGCGGTCAAAAAAGCAAACAGGATGTTAGGAATCATTAAAAAGGGGATAGAGAATAAGACTGAGAATATATTATTGCCCTTATATAAATCGATGGTATGCCCTCATCTCGAATACTGCGTACAGATGTGGTCTCCTCATCTCAAAAAAGATATACTGGCACTAGAAAAGGTTCAGAAAAGGGCAACTAAAATGATTAAGGGTTTGGAACGAGTCCCATATGAGGAGAGATTAAAGAGGCTAGGACTCTTCAGCTTGGAAATGAGGAGACTAAGGGGGGATATGATAGAGGTATATCAAATCATGAGTGATGTGGAGAAAGTGGATAAGGAAAAGTTATTTACTTATTCCCATAATACAAGAACTAGGGGTCATCAAATGAAATTAATAGGCAGTAGGTTTAAAACAAATAAAAGGAAGTTCTTCTTCACGCAGCGCACAGTCAACTTGTGGAACTCCTTACCTGAGGAGGTTGTGAAGGCTAGGACTATAACAGAGTTTAAAAGAGAACTGGATAAATTCATGGAGGTTAAGTCCATTAATGGCTATTAGCCAGGACAGGTAAGGAATGGTGTCCCTAGCCTCTGTTTGTCAGAGGGTGGAGATGGATGGCAGGAGAGAGATCACTTGATCATTGCCTGTTAGGTTCACTCCCTCTGGGGCACCTGGCATTGGCCACTGTCAGTAGACAGGATACTGGGCTAGATGGACCTTTGGTCTGACCTGGTATGGCCTTTCTTGTGTTCTTAAGAGAAGCAACAGTAGCCAGCAGAAATTTGGCAAAATACCCATCAGATTGACTAGTTGTTCTATTCTCCAGAAGTGATATGCCATTAAAATCTCATAGGGCTATTTTCTTGTTGATTAAAATATAGTAATGACTAAAGACTTGAACACTTTCCTCTACTGCCAGCACATGCGAACTTGTTGCCATCTGTTGTTTTTGTCAAGAAAACGAGCTTACTCAGCATGAAGTTAGTTGTATGCTGAAAGAAACAATTCACAGAAATCAAACTACTCACTCATTATATTTCCCTTTTTTGATGTGTGAGGGGTCATGCTAGAGGAAACATATAGGAACACTACCTCAGGACGTGAGAGACTTGGGTTTGAGCCCTGATTCCAACGACTACACAAAGTGGAACACTCCAAGAGAGGAGATTGAGAATACCCCATAGCTCAATTCAGTCACCTCGGGAGGTGGGAGATCTGGAGCCACGTTAGGCCGCGGGGAAGATTTGAACCCACATCCTGGGTTAAAGGTTAGACATGCGGGCAGTGGCACCCCCACTGGCTGCTTTGGGTAATGCCCAAGCTGGTGGGCCTCACAGGTGCGGGAATACGAGGGACTTTGGTGCTGAAATACATTTAGAAATTTGGCCCTAGGGGTCAGGACTTAAGCGGCTTTGCACATGCCCATTGGAAGAAACGTAGGCACCTAGGGAATTTTACTAGGGGAAATGTAGGTACCGAGGTGGGGTGGTGGCAGCTGAGCAGGAAATTTGATGAGCTACATTTAGGGTTTGGGTACCAAATGTGGCAGGTTGAGCCAGAGCCACAAAGGGATTTAGGCACCTGACAGGTTAGTCCGGGATGTCAGAAAATTTAACCCAGCCCTTCGATTCCCTTTCAATTGATCCCCTCACCCTCAGGCTGTCCTGCAGTCTTACAGCTTCAGCCACCCCTCTACACACAGTGAAAGAGCCTAGCAAGCAGTGCCCTGACATAACTATACTTCCACTGCAAACAGGGCCCCCGTTTCCCACAGGCTTCCCTCTCCAAATGCCCTTCCTGTCCTCAGGGCCCTGCATTGCCTGGCTCGCTGCCATTAACCATTGCAGTTTCCTGAAGGTTTCTATCTCCGTGTGGTCCAGCAGAGGTATTTATCTCATAGCCACCCCCTCCCTGTGTTATCCCTGCCAAATGAGGTCACTGCTTTCCCATAGTTGCCAGGCCTACATTTTGCCCTTAGTACTCCACTGACCTTTGTCTGTAACACGCATCACCGTGCACTTCTCCTGCCTTCCCAGCACAAGCCTATTTGCTAGCTGGATCATCTGCCATTACCACCAACTGCAATGAACTCCCTAGAAGTTACAGATACAATTGCTTCCTTTGTTCAGACTTTGGCTGGCAAGCGGTTGTGCTTCCTCCTGTTTCCCTTCTAAAGAGAAGTTTTATGTGGGGCATCATGAAGCACAGCTGTTTTGGCTTCTCCCCTCCCCCACAGCACAGAGATTTCAGTTTTGAGAAAAACCAAGGTACATTCCACTGCTTCGCCAAAGGGGTTTGTCCAGCTCCCAGGCACAGGGGAGAGAACAAAGTCCCAGCGAGTCATAATGCCTGAAAAGGCCAGGCTGCTTTTGCTGCAACAGCAGGTCATAGAACTGACTTCACAAGGATGGCCCTGATCTGAGACCAGATGGCGTACGTTGGATGACAAAGTAAATCAGCATTCCAGCATGGGCTTTGGCACATGGGCATCAAACGCCAAACCAGACTTAGCCAATACAATGTCAGGCATAGTACACAACACATGAATAGTTATGTGCATGGTATTAATAGAATATTGATATTCTATGGGTGTTGGGAATTTGTTAACTGAATGTATTCGACTCTTCCCACTATTCTGTTCATCCATGTCAGGTATCCTACAACACTTTGCAAAGCTGAAGTCAACTCTGGCATTAGAAAATAGGAAACTATGTCAAAGCAAGGCTGTATGAATACTTTGCACCAAGTATAGTCCGGGGAGTATTTTTATGGCTCATCAACACTTGGAATGTAGTATTCAAAACAAGATATGGGAAAGTATCGGGAAGTACCATCACCGCCCAGAACCGGGAATGCTAGTATCCCAAACTAAGATAAGGAAGGTACAGAGCAACAAGTTAAGGAACTGGTATAAATTGGTGGGTTGGATTTTAGTGACGTATAAAAAGTTTCCAAACGTGTAAAATCATACTATATGTACTGCTAGTTGAAATGGGTCGCTTTGAATCACACCTTCTGTGTAAGGTGAACACACTGCACGAATTTGCTTCCCAAAGGGAGGGTGTGTATGTGTCCTTTTCATATCGTACTGCTTTGTCTTTAGACAATCACTTTGGCTGAGTTCAGTTATTTGGTCTCTTGAACGTTGTTAAGAATGAACTGGGAACATTCAAACAATTAGCTACACCTTTGAGTCAATTTCCGGGAGTTGCCAAAAGGGATCTGTTCACTCTTTATCTTTCCAACACTCTATGAAGCATTCTCGTCAAGCTGAGTTTAATGACCTGAAGATTTGTACTATAGAGAGACCCATTGTATGGTATAACATGGGAAATTTTCCTCAGTCACATGATGGTGATAGGGCTGCTATTGTTAAGCTGAGAGAGGATGGGGGGAAAAAAACCCTTCTGGTCACTGATTTAAGAAGCAGGAAACAAAAGAGTGAAAGAATGTCACCATAAGGCCATGTAATATGCTGCAGCGAAAACTACTTCCTTGAAGCCCCATGTGGGTTTCACACAGTTTGATGGAGATGGGAGGTCTGGAGAGCTCATTCTCATACCTCCCGTGTGGAGGAGATGGCACATTTAACTTTGCCACAAGGGTGCTGGAGAGGGGTGAAGTATGTTATCATAGAATAGAATAATAGAAAATTAGGGTTGGAAGAGACCTCAGGAGGTCATCTAGTCCAACCCCCTGCTCAAAGCAGGACCAACACCAACTAAATCATCCAGCCAGGGCGTTGGCAAGCCGGACCTTAAAAACCTCTAAGGTAAAAGATTCCACCACCTCCCTAGGTAACCCATTCCAGTGCTTCAGCACCCTCCTAGTAAAATAGTGTTTCCTAATATCCAACCTAAACCTCCCCCACTGCAACTTGAGACCATTACTCCTTGTTCTGTCATATCTGCCACCTCTGAGAACAGCCGAGCTCCATCCTCTTTAGAACCCCCCTTCAGGTAGTTGAAGGCTGCTATCAAATCCCCCCTCACTCTTCTCTTCTGCAGACTAAATAACCCCAGTTCTCTCAGCCTCTCCTCATAAATCACTTGCCCCATCCCCCTAATCATTTCGTTGCCCTCCACTGGATTCTCTCAATTTGTCCACATCCTTTCTGTAGTGGGGGGACCAAAACTGGACACAATACTCCAGGTGAGGCCTAACCAGTGCCAAATAGAGGGGACTAATCACTTCCCTCGATCTGCTGGCAATGCTCCTACTAATACAGCCCAATGTGCCGTTCGTCTTCTTGGCAACAAGGGCGCACTGCTGACTCATATCCAGCTTCTCGTCCACTGTAATCCCCAGGTCCTTTTCTGCTAGGGTGACCAGACAGCAAGTTTGAAAAATCGGGACGGGGGTGGGGGGTAATAGGAGCCTATATAAGAAAAAGACCCAAAAATTGGGACTGTCCCTATAAAATGGGGACATCTGGTCAGAACTGCTACTTAACCAGTCGGGTCCCGAGCCTGTACCGGTGCATGGGATTCTTCCTTCCTAAGTGCAGGACTCTGCACTTGTCCTTGTTGAACCTCAACAGATTTCTTTTGGCCCAATCCTCTAATTTGTCTAGGTCTCTCTGGACCCTATCCCTACCCTCTAGCGTATCGACCTCTCCCCCCCACACACACAGTTTAGTGTCATCTGCAAACTTGCTGAGGGTGCAATCCATCCCCTTATCCAGATGATTAATAAAGATGTTGAATAAAACTGGCCCCAGGACTGACCCCTGGGGCACTCCTCTTGATACCAGCTGCCAACTAGACATCGAGCCGTTGATCACTAGTTGTTGAGCCCGACAATCTAGCCAGCTTTCTATCCACCTTATAATCCATTCATCCAATCCATACTTCTTTAAGTTGCTGGCAAGAATACTGTGGGAGACCGTATCAAAAGCTTTGCTAAAGTCAAGATATATCATATCCACTGCTTTCCCCATATCCACAGAGCCAGTTCTCATCATAGAAGGCAATCAGGTTGGTCAGGCATGACTTGCCCTTGGTGAATCCACGTTGACTGTCCCTGATCACCTTCCTCTCCTCCAAGTGCTTCAGAATGGATTTCTTGAGGACCTGCTCCATGATTTTGCTGGGGACTGAGGTGAGGCTGACCAATCTGTAGTTCCCCCAGTTCTCTTTCTTCCCTTTTTTAAAAATGGGCACTATATTTGCCTTTTTCCAATCGTCCTGGACCTCCCCTGATCACCACGAATTTTCAAAGATAATGGCCAATGGCTCTGCAATCACATCAGCCAACTCCCTCAGCACCCTTGGTTGCATTAGATCTAGACCCATGGACTTGTGCATGTCCAACTTTTCTAAATAGTCCTTAACCTGTTCTTTCACCACTGAGGGCTGCTCGCCTCCTCCCCATACTGTGTTGCCCAGTGCAGCAGTCTGGGCGCTGACCTTGTCTGTGAAGACCGAGACAAAAAAACCATTGAGTACTTCAGCTTTTTCCACATCATCTGGCACTATGTTGCCTCCCCCATTCAGTAAGGGTCCCACACTTTCCCTGACCACCTTCTTGTTGCTAGCATACCTGTAGAAACCCTTCTTGTTACCCTTCACATTCCTTGATAGCTGCAATTCCAATCGTGCCTTGGCCTTCCTGATTACACCCCTACATACTCGAGCAATATTTTTATACTCCCCTCTAGTCATCTGTCCAAATTTCCACTTCTTGTAAGCTTCCTTTCTGAGTTTAAGCTCACTGAAGATTTCACTGTTAAGCCAAACTGGTTGCCTGCCATATTTGCTATTCTTTCTGCACATCGGGATGGTTTGTTCCTGTGCCCTCTATAAGGCTTCTTTAAAATACAGCCAGCTCTAAAAAAATTTTTAATTTAATTAATGGAGATATCCCATCTCCTAGAACTGGAAGGGACCTTGAAAGGTCGTCGAGTCCAGCCCCCTGCCTTCACTAGCAGGACCAAGTACTGATTTTGCCCCAGATCCCCAAGTGGCCCCCTCAAGGATTGAACTCACAACACTGGGTTTAGCAGGCCAATGCTCAAACCACTGAGCTATCCCTCCCATATTAGCTTCCCAGGGGATCCTGTCCATCAGTTCCCTAAGGGAGTCAGTCTGCTTTTCTGAAGTCCAGGGTCCATATTTTGCTTCTCTCCTTTCTTCCTTTTGTAAGGATCCTGAACTCAATCATCTCATGGTCACTGCTGTCGAGGTTGCCACCCGCTTCTACTTCCCCTACCAATTCTTCCGTTTGTGAGCAGCAGGTCAAGAGGAGTATGACCCCTAGTTGGTTCCTCCAGCACTTGTACCAGGAAGTTGTCCCCAACACTCTCCAAAAACTTCCTGGATTGTCTGTGCACTGTTGTATTGCTCTCCCAGCAGATGTCAGGGTGATTGAAGTCCCCCATTAGAACCAGGGGCTGTGATCTGGAAACTTCAGTTAGTTGTCCAAAGAAAGCCTCGTCTACCTCATCCTCCTGGTCCGGTGGTCTATAGCACACGCCCACCAGGACATCAGTCTTGTTGGTCTCCCCTCTAAACTTAACCCAAAGACTGTCAACAGGCTTTTCTCCAGTTTCATTCTGGAACTCTGAGCAATCATACTGCTCTCTTACATACAGTGCAACTCCTCCACCTTTCCTCCCGTACCTGTCCTTCCTGAACAATTTATACCCATCCATGACAGTGCTCCTGTCATGTGAACTGCCCCATCAAGTTTCTGTTATTCCAATCATATCATAGTTCCTTGACTGTGCCAGGACTTCCAGTTCTTCCTGCTTGTTTCCCAGGTTTCTTGTGTTTGTGTACAGATACCTAAGATAAATAGTTACGGCAGGTGACGTTGTTGCAAGTCATCTTCAGGCTCCTTTTCTTAATGTATCAGGGGGTAGCCGTGTTAGTCTGTATCTACAAAAACAACAAGGAGTCTGGTGGCACCTTAAAGACTAACAGATTTATTTGGGCATAAGCTTTCGTGAGTAAAAACCTCACTTCTTCGGGTGCATCCGAAGAAGTGAGGTTTTTACTCACGAAAGCTTATGCCCAAATAAATCTGTTAGTCTTTAAGGTGCCACCAGACTCCTTGTTGTTTTCTTAATGTAGGAGAAAGCTCAGACTCTTGGGAAGACCCGCTCTGTGTTGATAGGTTTGGGAGATGCAAGGTTCTATGCAGAGCTGGGTGGAGAGCTTCCGCGCTGCCTTAGGCTCTGTTTAGGCCTCTCTTGAGGCAGGGTGGGTTTTCGACAACCAGGCATTGGTATTGGGTTGTGTTTCCTAGGGGAAGGGATAGACCTGGCTGCTGTTTGACCCTCTCATTTCAGGACTGATGTACGTGTGTAAATAAAGCAAGCTATGCCTAGAATGCAGCCAGCCTCCACGTCCCAATTCCTCTGGACTGGGAAGCCAACCTGCAAGGCCCAGGACACCTGCCACTTCTTGGCAGAGGGACGACACTGGTGTCAAAGGAAGGGGCAACTGTATCTTCTCTGCACTTTGCTTGCAATGAGTATGGCATGCTGACCGAAACGCTTTTCCCCGAAGAGAGCTAGACAGACATTTCCCACCTTCGGGGGCTTGCTGCGCTTCACTTTTTTGTATGTCTCTGTGTTTCCTGGCTTCAGCTGAACTCAGAAGCAGAAGTAACAAAATACCCTGACACAATCTGTTCTGGGTGGAAGTGTGGGGGTGTGTATGTGTCAGCAGCAATCAGACATTGCTGGAAATCTCAGAAAGAAATCTTGATCCCTTGATCCCGAATGACGGGAATAAAGCCTCCAGATTTGTAGATGTTAATCCCAACCTGGACTCCAAAGCTCTTGAGTCTCACTGGCTGTGGCCAGCAAGCTGCCAGCAACTATCAAGATTGCCAAGTCAGGTGCCACAGTACAGTTGTTACAGGTATGGGAAGGAAGAGGCAAGGGAAGTGGGGAAAATGACATCCCTGAATGAAGACACCCGACTCCTGCCAGAACCAGCCCTGATCATGACATTTGTAAAGAGGGAGATGGAAATTGCTAATTAGATGGTTGGGGCAGCCACATATGGGGAACCCCAAAACATCACAAACCCAACTTTTTTTTTTTTAAGGGACACTTGAGGCCTTCAGCCTATAAAATTCAAAGGCAAAAGTCCAGCAAACATTGGTGTCATACGTATCCCTTCCTGGCTGTTTACTGTAGCCCACAGAATCCTGAGCTGTGCAAAGTCCTTGTTCTGTAGCTAAATGGAGGAATATTCCAACTCAAGAGAAAGAATTGCATGTGAATTGACTGCTTGAGGCAACATCAAGACAGAACCTCCCACACCTCTCACTTCTCTAGGACTGGTAGGTATAATTTGGTGGGTACAAATTAGAGGCCTCATATGACCTTCAAAAACGTTGAGATCTGTTGTTGCCGTATTAGCACCTGCAAATGCATCTCGCAGAAGAAAGGATGGGGTGAATGTCCAAGAAAGATATGCTGCAGATATTCCCCTCTCCAAAGAGTTTTGAAGACTTGGGAAAGCTGCCTTTACGTAGCCTGAGAGCTGCCTTTAGCATTAAGGCAGCTCTCAGGCTACGTAAAGGCAGCACTCACAGAACAGCTTTGCATAGTCCAAGGGTAATGGGACATATGACCAGGTCATGTTTTCACCTGGCTGATTAGCACCAGTGCAGACAGAGGTTCCCTTGCCTTAGGCTATTTTGGGAAAACTGAGGGAACTTTTCCCAGCATTAGCATAGGATGAATGGAAGTACTTAATTTTTTAAAAATTAGCGCTTTTCCTCGTAACAGAAAAATGATCATAAACTTTAGGGTTTCTTCCAAACATTTTGCTTCCCCCCCTTCCCAACTAACCCCCCTTTTGAAAACTTATTTTTAAAGCCATGGTGCCTTTCAAAAAATACTCTGATTTCAGCACCCAGCAACTTGCTCCCTTCTGCTCACCCCGACTCTCAACCTATTCCCCTGTCAAAGGCAGATGTGCTCCAAGGTAGAGCCACGAGAGACTCCAGCTCCGGATTCTGATTGCTGTTTGCGTCAAACACGTAGGACAGCCGCACAGAGCCAGTCCATGGACAGTGGCACCCCTTTGCCCAGTCGTGTGACGTTCAGAAGGCTGCAGCACCGGGAAGCAGCTAGCAGGGCTTGGCAGTTCAACTTCTGTGTGAACTCGAGGGAGTTGCCAGCCCAAATGTCTTGCCTGGAAGAGGGGCTGGCAACAACGGTGAGATTCACGTAGGGTGGAGAGCCACACATTCCCCTCTGGCTTTTCTGATCACAAGGAAACCTTAAAGGAAGGGAGTAGAGATGATTGACAGCTGGCACACCTCTAGCGGCTTACAACGTTGCTCACACTGGTACTGCTGCAACAGGCAAGTGTGGACTCACACAGCTTGGTTACACCTGTCATAGGTCACGGTTATCCTTCCACCAGGCATCTTTCTCAGCAATGCTAACACTTGACAGCTATTAGGGGACACTAAGTAGTAAACAAAGACATGTGCCTTGAGCCCCCACTGAAATAAACTTAAGTAAAACAGCCCTGAGCTCCCATTAGCTTCTTTAGTTATTGATCTGTACCCACAGCAGTTCCATGCTATCTTTCCAAGTGGTGTTTCAGGGTGTGGTATAACTAAACACGATACTGGGATCAGGAATTACATTTATAATACTTAAAGAACGAGGAGTACTTGTGGCACCTTAGAGACTAACAAATGTATTTGAGCATAAGCTTTCATGGGCTAAAACCCACTTCATTGGATGAATACAGTAGGAAGATATATATACACACAGAGAACGTGAAACAATGGGTGTTACCATACACACTATAAGGAGAGTGATCAGTTAAGATGGGCTATAATCAGCAGGAGTTGAAAAAACTTTTGTAGTGATAATCAGGATGGCCCATTTCCAACAGTTGACAAGAAGCTGTGAGTAACGGGGTGGGGGGGGGGGAATTAGCATGGGGAAATAGGTTTTACTTTGTGTAATGACCCATCCACTCCCAGTCTTTATTCAAGCCTAATTTAATGATGTCCAGTTTGCAAATTAATTCCAGTTCTGCAGTTTCTCGTTGGAGTCTGTTTCTGAAGTTATTTGTTGGAGTATTGTGACTTTGAGCTCTGTAATCGAGTGACCAGAGAGGTTGAAGTGTTCTCCGACTGGTTTTTGAATGTTATAATTCTTGACGTCTGATTTGTGTCCATTTAGTCTTTTGCGTAGAGACTGTCCGGTTTGGCCAATGTACATGGCAGAGGGACATTGATGGCACATGATGGCATATATCACATTGGTAGATGTGCAGGTGAACGAGCCTCTGATAGTGTGGCTGATGTGATTAGACTGGGAGTAGATGGGTCATTACACAAAGTAAAACCTATTTCCCCATGCTAATTCCCCCCCCCCCCCCCCGTTACTCACACTTTCTTGTCAACTGTTGGAAATGGGCCATCCTGATTATCACTAGAAAAGTTTTTTTTTCCTCCTGCTGATTATAGCCCACCTTAATTGATTAGTCTCGTTAGAGTTAGTATGGCAACACCCATTTTTTCATGTCCTCTGTGTGTATATATCTCTTCCCACTGTATTTTCCACTACATGCATCCGATGAAGTGGGTTCTAGGCCACGAAAGCTTATGCTCAAATAAATTTGTTAGTCGCTGAGGTGCCACAAGGACTCCTCGTTCTTTTTGCTGATACAGATTAACATGGCTACCACTCTGAAACCATTTACAATACTTGTAGTTGTTCCAATTCCTTCAGCCTCGCCTTAAATGAGAAGGTAAACTAGCCCCCCTCAAATTGTACTCACTAGGTCTTTTCATATGATTTTAAAATCTCTATTTCCCATTGGCACAAGATTATAACTAGTAATAAGCCAAAGACCTTTGGATTCTGATTATAAAGAGCAGCTGGGAACATAAATAATGATAGTAACATCAAAGAGATAGAGTGAAGCCATTTAACTCCTTAAGGGACAGACTTTCAAAGCAAAGCGCATGTAATTGTATGCATCAATTAGGAATGCAGTACTTATAAGTATTTCATGTGTATTTGGCCAAACTGAGTATACAACTAGCTGTGTAAATACCTTGATCAAGATTGGCACTCATGCTTAACAATGTATTTGCAACTGTTGGGTCAGCTTCACTTTGAAAATCTGGTGCTAAAACGTAAGTAGACCGGGTTCAAAAAAGAACTAGATAAATTCATGGAGGATAGGTCCATCAATGGCTATTAGCCAGGATTAGCAGGGATGGTGTCTCTAGCCTCTATTTGCCAGACGCTGGAAATGGGCAACAGGGGATGGATCACTTGATGCTTGCCTGTTCTGTTCATTCCCTCTTGGGCACCTGGCATTGGTCACTGTTGGAAGACAGGATACTGGGCTAGATGGACCTTTGGGGTCTGACCCAGTTTGGCCATTCTTATGTTCTTGTTTTCTCTTCGTGTTTAAATTCCTCTTTCCCCACTGATTTTATTATATATACTTAAAATAGACATTGCTCATTTGCATAATTGTGCTACTTTCCCCCTTCATCTGCTCTTTAGTGCAACCTTTAAAAAGATGGGAAAGTAAAAGTGATTTGTAAATAGGTTATTGTATTATAGAATTTAAAAAATTCCCATTACTTCTCCTGTGTATCATTAAGCAAGCAAGGTGTGTTTAGCATCCAGAAGGTGGAACTCCCCTCGTGTTGCAATACAAACAGGTCACTTTCTGTAGTACAGTATTTAGCCTGGAATGAAAGGGGCAGCTTGTTGCCGAAAAAGAAAAGGATCAGTTCTAGCAAACCCCAACATATTCTTTACATGGAGTCATAACACTGCCTCTCCCACTCAAAGTGCATGAAGTACCTTAAAAATATCGACTAGTTGAGCTTCACAGCCCAGCTGTAAGTAAAAATTGTCCCTATTTTACAGTATAAGTGACTAGGGATTAGGAAATTCCATAGGTTCTAACTCCCATAGGGCTGCGTGTTAACTGTTAGACAACATTTTTTCTCTCCTCCTAGGGCTAAGGAGATTCAACGAGTAGTCAATACATTGGTCATTCACCTCTGGGGTCCTGGATTCAAATCCTGCCTTTGGTCAAAAATGAAGATGAGTTTGCTGCACACATTCTCGTCCTTATGGATTTGTCTACATCATCTAACCATGGAGAGTCTCATGGCAACCAAGGACCCCAATTCTATTCCCATTGAATTTAATACAAGCTTTGCCACTGAACTCAAAAGGGAGTGGAGTTGGACAGTGCTGCAGCCAGGATCACGTGTGGGTAGCTCACAGAGCACCTGACTCTAGCCCATTTGTTCCATCAAAATTAATACAAACAGCACTGCCTGGAAAATCTGAAGCAGTTTCACATAAGATTAAATAATAAAAATCAGTAAAATAGGGGCTACTGCACTGGTGGTATGGTTTATATTTAATGCAATGAACCGCTCTCCATTTTTCGCTGCCTCTTCATTTTCAATATGCCAATAAATTTTGCACTGACAGCACAGAACTGCACCATAAAAATGTTCATGGAGGAAAGCTGGAGATGTAACAGCCGTGTAGGACACAACTGGGACTTTTACAACCGGAGAAGTTGTTGGAGGCAGTTTGAGATAAGCACATTAACTAGACGTTTCTGCCCAAATCCGGCCAAGAGTCAGTAGAAAAACCACTTGCCTCAGAAGTAATAGTTTCCACTGAGAAACCACACAAGCAAATAATGATAGAGAAATATGGAGTATAAAATAAAGTATTGAATTTGAGTTTACGTAATAAGTCGGGCTTCCTGCTGAGCCACGGCCTGGCTTGCTAGTGATCAGCAGAAGATCATTTGCCCTTGTTCGGGGTTTGCTGATTAAAATTAAAATGTTTGCTGATTAAAATGGAGTCTAGTTTCCAAAAAAAGGAAGGGATGGGTCCAGGGCCGGCTCTAGCTTTTTTGCTGCCCCAAGCAGCAAAAAAAAAGCGCCACCCCTCGAGACCCCCAACCGAGCGCCGCGCCGCCGGAACCCCCCCCCCCCCCCCCCCCGCCCCCCCCCCCCCAGCCCCGCGCCCCGCGCTGCCCCCCCCGCCGGAGCCCGCCCCCTGGCGAGCGCCGCTGGAAGCCCTGCCGCGCCGCGCTGCCGGAGCGCCCACCCCCGCAGAATGCCGCGCTGCGCTCCCCCCGCCGCCCCTTACCAGGTGCCGCCCCAAGCATGTGCTTGGGTGCCTGGTGCCTGGAGCCGGACCTGGATGGGTCAAAGGAAGCCACAGCTTTCTGAGATTTATTCAAAATGAAGCTCTGATGAAATCCAGGACATACAAACACATGCTAAGTGAGTAAGTACAATAACAGACGTACAAACATCACACCTAACAATTGCCAAGGCCCTGGTAACCACTGCTGAGTAGTCGTATCCCCATTTTACAACTTGGGCTGCCTGCTCGAAGGATAGTCCCTGTTACTGGTTATTTCTGAATCTGTCCATCAGAATTTTAAGCAGCAAAGCCTCTTTTTCCAGATCCAATCTCTGTGGCTGGCTATTCGCAGCCTATCCTTATGCTCTTGCATCTGCAGCCATTTAGCAAGCTGCAGGCCGTCCCTCCTCAGTCTCCCCTGTAACCCACTAGTGAGTTCTTCTCACGCCTTCTTCCTCCACAGCTTGTCAGTGGGCTCCAGCGCTAACCCCTCTTGTTCCGCTTCCATGGAGTACAATGGTGGAAGCACCGAGACGGAACTTCCCCAGTACAGGACTTTTCTGCATCTGTAGGAGGCCAGCAGATGGCAAAGAGGAAGGGAATTAGAGTGCAGCTGGAATGCACAGAGTTCCCTTCTATCATATCATATCTGCGCAGCCACCACGTGCCCAGACACTCGACACAGAACTTCTGTGGTTCAACTACCTTTAAGCACTTTTAGCACCTTTCCGCATGTCCCAGGATTGAGGCCTAATTCTCTTCCGTCTTATTTGGTTCACTGCACCATGCTAGCTCCCTCACAGTAAAAATTACACCTAATTCTTGTGACAAAGTCAGGCCGGGCAGCTGCAGGAGGGTCTGGGAAAACAGGTATGTTAGCCCTAGAATGCTAAAGGCCCTTTTTCCGAGGAGCTGGGAAGGGGTTACTTCAGGTCAATTAGGGACACCTGAGTCCAATTAAGGGCTGCCTGACACCTATTAAAACCTCTCGGTGAGGGGTGGGAAGCTGGAGGTAGCAGGGAGATAGGTTTCTCCAGTGTGAGAGACTGCGCTCCTCCCCATAGGGGAGACACCAAACCCAGTGCCTGTTTAGGGGAAGGACTGACACCCTGGGGCCAGTGACAGGACGACATCTGCCCCAGTGAGGGGGGCCAGGGAAAGGTAATAGACTTGGTTCCCTTTGTTTGGCAGAGAAGCACTCCTCAGGCCTGCCCCGAGGCCTACCGGGCAGGCTCTGAGAAACAAACCCCGAAGCGGGAAGACAGACACGCTCCAGAGTGGGGCTGATTTACCCCAGGCCATGTCCCTGCCAGAAGAGGGAGCACTAGGTCCAGCAAGGCAGAAGGGGTGCCACGCCACATTCCCAATTGCAAATTTGCATATGTTCTTGTGGTACTCTAACCCCTAACACCCACCACATTTGGCTCTTAAGAGGAAGGAATGAGAGAAGTCCAGGCAAGACACTTTAAAAAAAAAAAAAAAAAAACCATGAGAAGAAATTGTTTCCGTATATTACAGGACTCTGAATAGAAAATTCCATTGTGAAGGCTAATCTGCAAGTTCCCCTTTTTGGAGGGAAATAAAAAGAAGTATCATTCAAGCTGCGTTCAGTCTAACAGAGGCCAAGATGAAGAACCTGGCTGTAGTCCTGGCAATAGCCCTGATTGTAACTGACCTCACTACCCTGACTGGTGAGTAACTTTTCCTACTAGAACTTCACGCTCTTGTATAATTGGCTTTTAAAAGGATGTAATTTTCACCATGAACCGGTCAATAAGCCCTATAAGCTATGCCTCTCCTTTTGGCTTAGGCGCTATTCCTACCCCTCGATTAGTAAGGCCCTGATTCTGAAAGTTGAACTGTGCAGGCAGATTCTCATACCCATGCACAGATCCAGAGAGTGCCACCTTGCCCCACCACGGACAGCTCCATTTCAGTGCCTGGGGGTATGCAAGACTGGAGCCTATACTTGTATTGCTTTTTACATTACATTGTGTTATAATGGAATACACAAACCAGTAAATAGGACTATCTACACACACATACTATTTATAGTACTTTATAGTCCAAACCCATGTACAGTACTCCCTATTTTGCTTTTCTCCTTATAACATCCAAAATAAGACATACTTGAAAATATTAATGCAACACTGCAAATGAGACAGAACAGACTGCATTTTTTAATTAACCCATTTTAAATGTTAGTTACAATGAAACTATATTTTGACATAAATGATGTAACTGGGAAAAAGGCTTGTGATTTCTCATATGGGGAGTAAATTATTATTTCTCTCTCATGCATCTTACAGTAATTCTCCCTCTCTACAACTCTAGGCAGGGAGAGATTATTGGTTCATTTTGGTTCACCAGTACTGCCACACCTTTTTTACCCTCTTAACTGGGTAAAATGAGATTAAATATGTTCCACCCAGTCCCTGTAAAATTCCACAATTCTATTTCTGTTCAAATTTGTCTTAACCATTTTTTGTTAGTGACTTTGAATAAGAAACTTAATATGACAATTTATTAATTACATGCAGCAGTCTGGGAGTCAGCTGCAAACTCCAATCATTTTACTGGTGAAACAGACGTCAAAGCATTCAGTTTTAATATCTACAGTATAGCATCACCACAGAAACTGTGGCCTTCGATGTTTGGTTTTCTTACCTGGAACTCTAAACTAAGAGTTAGGACTTGATACCTGCTACTACTGAAGCCAATTGGAGTTTTGCCATTGAGTCCTATGTGAGCAGGATTGGGCCTGTAATGATATTGGAAAAATTAACCTACTGCATGCTAAGCAGAGGTACCTAATTAGTCAAAGAAAATATCAAGGCATCAGTAATATTGACCCTGATCCTGCAAAAACTTACACATGCCTATCTTTATGCACTGCAAGTAGTAGACTTCATTGAAGACAATGACACTGCTAACAATATTTTAAGTTAAGCATGTGTATGTACCTTTGCGGGACTGGCACTGTCAATACTTTGACTCCCCCGGACCCCACTTCTCCTTTCTTGCAGTTGTCTTTTACACTCGGTCACTTCACTGCAATAACATTGCAAAAGGAATTATTACTGTAACAATTATTCTTTTTAAAGTACCAATCACTTGTTTTGTACATAATGGTAGAACTAATGGGCTGTGTAAAACATTGGGTAAATTTTCAGAAGTGCCCATATTCAAAAGTGACTTAAGTACTTGAGAGACTAGTTCCCACTGAGTTTCATCTCCTAATTGCCTGCTTCGTTAAAAATGGGCCTTAGCTTCTAAAATAAAAACCCTTATTACTGAAACTAAAATAAATATTTAAAGTAATATTACATGGACGGTTATTATGTCTTGGTTAAACTTAACACAATTTAACTCAAACATGGAAAAAACTATTATAGCAAAACCAATGATTTTTTTGGCTGAACCAAAAGGCAAACATTTTCATTATAAAAAAAATCCAACTCACTAGAACAGAAGGAAAAAGTTGGAGCTTGTTTATTTTGGGGAGAGCAGGATAATGGGTAAAACTTTCAGAAGCGGCTTAAGCACTTAGGGTACATCTACACTACAGGGGGGAATCGATTTAAGATACGCAAATTCAGCTACGTGAATAGCGTAGCTGAATTCGACGTATCGCAGCCGACTTACCCCGCTGTGAGGACGGCGGCAAAATCGACTTCTGCGGCTTTCTGTCATCGGCGCTTACTCCCACCTCCGCTGGTGGAGTAAGAGCGCCGATTCGGGGATCGATTGTCGCGTCCCAACGGGACGCGATAAATCGATCCCCGAGAGGTCGATTTCTACCCGCCGATTCAGGCGGGTAGTGTAGACCTAGCCTTAGAAAACTAGTTTCCACTTAAATAGATCTGGTCTATACTTAAAATTTAGATCAACCTAGCTACATCACACGGGGTGTGAAAAGCTCACACTCCTGAATGCCATGATTATGGCAATCTAACGCCCAATGAGATGGTGCTAGGACAATGGAAATGTTTCTGTTGACCTTTCTACTGCCGTTCACAGAGATGACATTGACAGAAAACCCCTTCTGTCAACGGAGGAAGCATCTACGCTACGGCACGACACCACATAATGGCGCACTGCAGCTGCAGTGTAGACATGCCTTTAGGCTCCACATTTCAGCGTCTATCTCCAATTTTAACCTTCTTCCAAACTAGTTACCTCCAAAGATACCTCACTTCTGTAATTACAGTACAGTGTAATATACAGGCTTGCAGAAAACCTTCACTGCTTCCTCCACCTTTTAAGGTCTTTGTCCCCAGTCCTGTAAGTTACTCCCTGCAGGTGGACTCCTGTACCCACATGGAGTAACTCACAGGATGAGGGCATTTGTTAATTTACATCTGAGCTTAACAGGTCTGATCCTGAAACTGATTGCACGTGGGTCAGCTAATGTTCCTCTGTGGAACCCCACTGATGTCCATGGAGTGCCATGCGACCCAGCATCCCTCCACAAAGCCCTGTAATGGGCATAGAATAAATGTATTATTCCATGGGCACAAAATAAATGTATTATTAATTACTTGTCCTATGGTAGAGTCTAGAAGTCAGGGCACCAAAGTGCTAGGCACTGTACAAGCAAAGATCTAGATTATGAATTCTTCAGGGCAGGGACTAAGTTTAAGACTGTAGACCACAGATAAATACAAACCAACCAACCGGCGGCATAAGGAAATGATACTATTGAGCATGATAAACAGCGCTCATAGCATACGAGTTGCCTAAACATTGTCAAGTGTTCTGCGGGTATCACGAAAGAGAGGGAGAGAGTTTGAAGGAGGACAACAAAATACCCTTAACTCCCATCCCGCTTTCCCTCACACGGCTATGGCTCATAGTCAAAAAGACAGTGCTGTAAATTCAACGGTTATTTTCATTAGTGTTTATTCGTTTTGAGGCTAGGTTATTTTTGATGTGCTCTCCGTAGTAGCTTAGAATGGGTTTGGGCCTTGGCAATTTTTGGCTAACAGAGACAAAAAGATGATTTTGTTCATCACTTCCTGTTGCAGGCCTACCTCTGGAAAGCCTTCTAACCAACCAGAGATGCAGATGCCGCAAGCAAACCTCAGATGTCATCAGTGCTTGGAAGATTAGATTTATTGAGGTGATTCCTCAGGGGATTCAGTGTAGAAGGAAGGAGATTATGTAAGTTGGAACGCCAATGACCCTCAATTTATGCAATTTCTTTTGGCATTCATTCACTGAGTAGTTTGTGTGATCAGTTTTCTATCCAGGGGTTGTTTATACATGTCCTGCCTCAACTCTTGAGATCCTGCCAGACCTCTTGTAGATTAATTGTAACAGATTCTACTGAATCCGAGACCTCCATGCAAAAAGAGGCAAGAATTGCCCCTAGCCAGGATGTGAAATGCCTCTATTCACTTTAATGGGGTGTGACCTCTGAATCCTCACTGGCCTAGTCTAAACTAAGGAAAGGTGCCTTTTAAAACGTGTTGGGTTTTGTTTCTGTGACAGCTGCCATCTTGGCCAACATACCAGATACTGAACTGGGAAGCTCCAGAACTAAACACATGAGTCTCTACAGCATGAGTTAAAATGCCAGATTATGTAGCTAGGGGCCATAATGAACTCGCACTGAGCACTGGGTTACATCTACACGCACAAATTGCACTGGTTTCACTAAGATAGTGATTGATTCAACTGATTTAGCTGAATCCTGTGCAAGTCCATGTGTACATTTACAAGACACCCTTATAAGCGATTTAAAACTGGTTATATCAGTATGACTTACCTGTCAATTGACTGAGGTAAGTTAAACTGACAAGAGCCATGTTTACATCAAGTTCACACCTTATCCACAGAGGGGTTTGCATCAGTTTAAAGTCACCTTTGAAATGCAAAACCCCCAGCACCTATCCACCCCCAAAAGGCAAGCCCACCGCAACCGCAACCCCAACCCACAAGGCAACTCCACAACCACTCCCCCTCCCCCCGTACCTATACTCACTCTTGTGACTCAAATCCTCTCTCACACACATGCTCCGTGCACTTGCGCGTTGGTGGGCAAACAGCTGTTGTATTTCAGCAGGTTTGATCTGTTATCTCAAAGTGCGGAAGTGGGGACACTGCAGCATTTTTAGCTGGCCACAGAAACTTTTCTCATTCGATAGCCCAGTGCATTGTGATGATGATGCAGATCTTTAGACCCATATTAAAAAAAACAAACAAAAAACACAGCAGATTAATTTATTTTTCTGGCAACTGTCAAATCCATTTAAAAAACAGCCAGGCGGGTCAAATAACCAACCTCCGCCCTGTGCTCAGGGAACCTAGGGCCCAGCTCCGTAGCTCAGGAGGTGAGGTAACTCTAAATCACATATTTAGTTAAACTGGGACAGTGTGGGCCTGGTACACCCTTGAAAATTGTAACAGATATAGCTATTTCAGTTAAGGGGTATGATTTTGTTTTTTTTAAACTGAAATAGTTTTACCAGTACAAGCCCTAGTATGCGTCAGCCATACCAGTATAAAGGTGCCTCAGACCAGTATGGGCTATTCCCCTTCCTTGTACAGGAATAGCTATACCAGTATTAAGCACCTCTACACCAGTATAACCCACCTGGGCAGGTTGTACTTTAACTCTGACTACACAAGTAAAGCTGCACAATTTCGTAGACAAGGCCTCAGTGTGTAAGGGCAGGCTTTAGCTACCAAGCTTTAAGGAAGTGCTATTTCAAAACATTTTAGCAGTGAGAGCAGACCTTTAAGAAGAGAGGAGAGCCCAGAGTTGAAGATAACCAGCTAACTTTATTTTTTATTATTAAGAGCACTTAATTAAAACGTGTTAGCTGCCACACAAGGAATCCACAGGTGCTTTTTCCTAGTCTAGAAAAGGTCGGTGTCTCAGGGCTTGCCTACACAAGAAATGTTTCCAGTTATATCTGAGAAGTTAAACCTCTATAGCCATACTGGTATAACTCCCTGCACAGACACTTTTAATCCAGAATAAGGGTAGCTTTCTCCAATTTAGTTTGAACTCCTTCCAAAGTGACATAAAGTAAACCAAAAAAAGCCGCTCCTATTCCAATTAGAGTGTCCATGTGGGGAGTTATACCAGTAAAACATTTAATGTTTTAAATTCACATTTTAGCTTAGAGTGGTATACATGTCCAGTGTAGACAAGCCCTGGCGCAAATCGCTCTGTGGACACTCTGTTCACTTGATGTAAACATGGCTCTTGTCAGTTTAATTTAGGCCGTATCTGCACTCAGGAATAGCCCTGTCTGAGCATGCAGGATACCTGCACCTGTGCTCACCCCTAAGCGTTTGTGGCCCCATTGGAACTCAACTTAATTAGTTGCCAGTTAATTCAAGTTAGCTCGCACCTTTGTAAATGCTAATTTAGACACTGTCACCCCCACACCACCTGGGTGTGGTGTTCTGTCCCATTTAGTGGTCCGAGACCACTTAAATGGAGAGAGAAAATGAGTCTGCTCTACACCTCAGCTACCAGCCAGTAACTTTTAGCTCATGCTGTAGAGGCTCATGCACTAATCTCCAGAGGTCCCCGGTTCGATCCTGACCACCGACAACAGCGGGGTCTGTCAGCATTACAACTGCACAGATTTTTGAGGTTTACTGTAGGGCTCTGCCTGGGGTACATCACAACTGCGTGTGTCCTGGAACAAACATTTGCAAAGAGTATCTAAACTGGCATTTACAGAGGAGTTGGCTCAATTGGTTCATTGCCAATTGTTACTTGAGTTACAACACAGCCATAAACTCCTCTCTATACCTATCCTAAGTGTAAACAAAGATATTCAGAGATTTGCACCAATTTTGCTAGTCAGGATTTAACCTTGCTTAAAATAAGGTAAACCCTGCTTTGCTGAAAGCCCATTGCACGTGTTTGGTCTACATTCAGGGCTTGGCTACACTTGTGAGTTTAGAGCGCATTAAAGCAGCCCCGGGTGCCCTAGCTCACTACCCGTCCACACTGGCAAAGCACGTAGAGCGCTCTCACTCCACAGCTAGAGCACTCCAGGTACTCCATCTCGGCGAGAGCAGTAACACTTGGTGCGCCTTGGCTGAAACGCCCGGGCGTCAGTGTGAACAAGATGTTGCATTACTGTGCTCTGATCAGCCCCCGGAAACGTCCCATAATCCCCTTAAGTCAAGTGGCCACTCTTGTCATTGTTTTGGAATCGCTGCAGGAATGCCGATATGCCCTTTGAAAGCTCCGTTTCTGAAAACCGGCTACTGATCTGCTCCAAGACAAAGCAACCATTACTGTGGAATGCTGTGTGAGGGAGAGAGAGAGATGGGGGGAGGGTCTGCTGCTGTTGACATGCTCTCAGCCCCCCAAAAACCCACTCTCTCTCTCCCTACATACACACAACACACTCCCTGTCACACTCCATCCCACCCCCATTTGAAAAGCACGTTGCAGCCACTTGCATGCTGGGATAGCTACCACAGTGCACTGCTCTCTGTGGCCATTGCAAGAGCTGCTAATGTGGCCACGCCAGTGCGCTTCCAGCTGTCACTGTGGACAGACTGAAGCGCTTTCCCTACTGCGCTCTACGAAGGCTGGTTTAACTCAAAGCGCTCTACATCTGCAAGTGTAGCCATGCCCTTAGGCTATATCTTCACTGCAGAGTGAGCTGGGATGTAAGCAACCAAAGTCACAAAGTCACACCAAAATGTACTATATCCTCACCATGGGTTTTGTGCTACAGTAAGAACAACGTTGTTTGAGCTGCTCTAGGAATCTTTCCCAATGAATTGTGGGAGAACTTGTCTGTCCTTCTGAGCACCCAGGGATAATTGAGAGAAGGCATTTAGGACTATCAACACTTGAGTGGTTTAGCCTGCACCTTGACTGCAAAGTGGGTGTGTTACTGGCCTGAGTGAAAGCAACACCTGAGATTTAACCCACACCCACAGCCGTGCCAGCTAGCCTGGGTTTAGAGCACCACTATCAAACCAGGGTCAGAGCTTTGCGTGTGGACAGCAGGAGGGTTGGGGCAGCACCCATGTCAGAACCCAAGTTAGCTCTGAGTGAAGACATGCCCTTGGGGTCAGCACCGGTGCACTATACTGAATGCTGAAATTGCCAGTTCCACACAGCCAAACCCAGCTCCCACTTGAACACTGCAGAATTACTCTTCTGCAGTGGCGGATTAGCCACTGGGCCAATGGGACCCGTGCTCAGGGGCCCCAGCCAATTGGGTGGTCCTGGAAAAATTCATGCCCCTGCACCCTGACCTGCTCCGCTTGTGTTCCTGTGCTGGGGAGTGGGGGAAGCCCCCATGCTCTGACCCCACTCCCCAGCAGGAGTGCCAGGAGGGTGGGGGATGAGGTGGCTGCAGGCTAAAAGGGTGGGGAGGGGCCCCCACTTGATCTGGCCACGGCCCCACAGAACTGTAATCTGCCTCGGCTCTTCTCGCTAGGTGACCTCCTGGAAGATTTCCCAAGGGTTGATATTATGAGAAGCTAAAATGACCCCATTATATTTCACAGACTTACCCTGAAGAGTAAACAGAGAGCCTGCGTGCATCCCAATGCACCGTGGATCCAGATATTGCTTCATAAGCTGACGCAGAGGTACTGTATATGTGTTAGCTAATCGCCACCTGTGGGTGGGCACCTCAGGGGTGAAAGTAACTTAAAGGACTTACCAGTACGCTGGAGTCCTGAGCGGGGCGTGGCCTCAACCGGAAGAGGCGGGGCCTTTCAAGATTTAAAGGCTCTGGGGCTCTGGCTGTGGCTGGGAGCCCCAGGGCCTTTAAATCATCCTGGAGCTACCAGCTGCAGAGGCGGCTGGGAGCCCCGGGACTCAGGGGCGAATTAAAGGGCCCAGGGCTCCAGCCACCGTGACGCTCCGGGCCTTTTAAATCACCGCTAGAGCCCTGCCGCCGCTACACCGGGGCGGCAGGGCTCAGGCTAGGGCTGGGGTAGCGGCGGCAGGGCTCCGGAGGCGATTTAAAGGGCCTGGTGCTCCTGCCACTGCGGGGAGCCCTGGGCCCTTTAAATCGCTTCTGGAGCTCTGGCAGCGCTTTAAAGGACCCGGGGCTCCCCGCAGGGGCTGGAGCCCTGGGCCCTTTAAATCACTGCTGGAGAAGTTGGTCCAGTCGGCACGGTGTACCAGCTCTTGCCGGTACCCTGTACCGTACCGTACCAGCTTACTTTCACCTCTGAGGCACCTTGAGAAAGAGATGCAAGTATACACAGCAAAATAGTTTTTTTTCTGGCTCACCAGTTCAAACTGAAAAACAGCCAGGGTCTAAAGAAGAGAAAGAGGAGTCTAATCATACGCAAGTCTCTTTTGCTGCCACTCGACAGTCAGAAGAATCTAGCAATGTGTTATATTCCGCAACTTCAAATTCCTTCCCCCTACAGAGACCGGCCCCTAATGCTATTGTGAGCCATTAAACAGCTGCTACATTCTACACTTGAGTGAGCAGTATTTCAGTGAGGGATTTACGGTGTGTAAAGCACTTTGAGAGGGGGGGGATGAGAAATATCATTATGCAAATACTAGGCATTGACCAACAGAAAAGATTCATTTCAGAAAAGCTTGGAAATGATGGTGCAAGACGTTTCTTTCCCTAACGTCTATGCATCAGAAACAGTCACCTGGATAATTAATTTAAATTCCCCATCTCACAACTAGCGTTCAAACATCACAAGCACCACAGTGATAGGAACAGAGCATGAACAGCCCTCAGTTCACACACACTATAAATTGCCATTTGTAGTTTGCAGTAATTGACTTCTGGTTTGGATCATTTTAAGTAACTAAAAATATTTGCTACCTTCTTTAAAAAAACAACTTTTTTCTCTCTCGATACAGTAACAGCGTCAGTGCAGTGCAATTCTTTGACTGACTTTTCCCAGTAAAGGAAACCGACAAGATGCAGGCTTACTAATGGACTGAAATTCCTTTCCTGGAAAGCAACGATTCACCGATTTCCCAACTACTATTATTACTTTGTTATACTATTTTTTACTCTACTAAGCATGTTTAAGGGCTGCAGTTTGAAAAATCTATAGTTACTTGTGGTTGCCCTCATCAACCTCAGGGGAAAGAGTATGGATTTGTGCCTATTTTGATTGGAACAGTAAGCATGAACTCTGCCTTGTGAATGCTTAATATTTCTACTGAGACAAATACTGTGAAGAGCTTAGCTCCAAATATGTTGTGGAGAGGATTCAAGTGGACCCTCCCTATTCTTGCAGAAGTTAACTATGAAATAACTAATAAGTGTACTACTGTACCCTATATCACAGGGTAAAACTCATCTTCTTCAGCTGTCAGTAAAAGTGCATCGCTTCCCTCCTGCTAGCTCTCACCCTGGTACTTGGCACCTCCTTTCAAGCGCTCTATAACTCTGTCCCCCCGACCACCTCTAATTATAGACCCTCAACTCCACCAGTGCTTCCACCCATTTGTCAATGTCTTGAACAACTGCCTCCGTGTCGTCTTCCACATGGCCCCCTAGGCAAGGTATGACCTGTGAGAATCCATCTGCAAGGCTGTAAGGATAAGGCCTTTGTAGCCATATTGCAAGGCGCAAGGCCTTCATCTGCAGTCAGGTTAAAAGAACAGCAGCCGTTAGCGAAGAACCAGGAAGTCACATCCTTACAGTCCATCTAAATTACATTAAAACAATGTAATATCGGCTGTTAAGGAGACCCCGTCCTAATGGCCTCCACTATCGCCAGATAAAGAAACCGATCTTAAGATGGTTAAAGAAAACTTAGTTTGACAACCTTATCAGTAATGGTGGTTGTGAAATCCTCATTTCTTTATTGTTTTGTCATTATGGTCCCCGCTTCCCTATTGTCTGTCTGTCTGATCTCTGTCCGGTTCTTTAATTGTTTGTCTGTTACATCATTAATTTTGGTAGGTGTAAATTAATTAAGGTGGTGGGGTAGGATTGGTTAGAGAATTTCGGTAGGATTGGGTAGTTAAATTTTAGTTAAATAATTGGTTAAGGTCTAGCTCAGCAGGGCTCAAGTTTCACTATATAAACTGGGTCCAAAAGAAAGTTCTTTGGGAACAAACTCCAGGACACAGCGCCAAGAACAGAGCTGCCAAACTTCAACACTCTGCCAATGACACCGTGCAGAAACTGGAGTTCCCCCAGATGGACCTGATCCTGACTGGCCATCAAGTTCATCTGCCTGATTGGGAGTGGTGAGCACTGTACGTGTAGTGTGTGCAGTCTGGTTTTGGTGCTTGTTCATAAATAGAGGATAAGGATATTACCATGTAAGGCTCTTTCACTGGTAAAAGGTCCTGCAAACCCGCAGAAAATTACACCCTGAGCCCAAGGAATTGGGGGAGGGTGGGTACTTAAACTGACAGGGTTATGCCTGAGCCCTAGGAACGGGGTAAGGGTGGGTGCCCTAGAGTGTGTGAGTAACAGAGAATTTTGTGCAGGTAACGGCCCTAGCCTCTCTGCTT
Source organism: Trachemys scripta elegans (assembly GCF_013100865.1). Taxonomy (NCBI): domain Eukaryota; kingdom Metazoa; phylum Chordata; order Testudines; family Emydidae; genus Trachemys; species Trachemys scripta. Next base: position 13,452,366 of record NC_048302.1, read on the forward strand.
TTCAGTCCCTCTTAACTCACTTCTGCCATGCTGTCTATAGTGAATGTTAGAGATTTGAAAAGGGGTTGGGGTTTTTTTCCTGTACAAATCTACGTCAACCTGCCTCCTCTTAGACTGCATGCTCCTTAGGACAGGGGCTATGCCTTCTTGTAGGTCTAGAAAGAGCCTAATGTATTGAAGCCACTATCATAAACAATGGAGTATTGAGAGTCTTATTAAAGCTGTCACCCTGACCCACTTGCGTGTTAGTAAATTTCCACGACAGAGCCCATTTTTCCAGACAACATGATTTGACTGTGTAAAACTTTTTCGTGTAGCAAACCCCTCTTCCACATCCCTCACGTATGTTTCTGGTCTTTTCTGGCTTACATGTAAATTAGTTACCTAAGTACAGGACACAGCAGGGTAGAAGAGAAACCTAGGAGGCACCTCCTCTGAGGCCCAGGAACTTTAGTTTCACCTGTGGGTTTAGTGGAGCAGGACTACTACCCTAGGCCAAGGATTCTCCCACTTTTCATTTTGTGGACCACCTCATGTGGACCAATGGCCCCTTTTTCCCCACAAGTTGGTTCTGAGAAGGTCCTTTGGTGCCCAGCCAAGGAGGACTCCATGAATCACGTCTGTGAGGCCCTGTTCTTAAGGAATAAATATCTGGTCGAGTGTTACTCCCTCGCTTGCTCATACATGCCAGATGGCAGCAAGAGGCTTTATTAAAAGGTAACACTCTTCATGGAGTAACTCTCTGCTTTGCCCCATTGCAAGTTTGATCTCTCATTATTAGTTCTCTGATTTACAGCAGGTTCCAACCTAGATCCCCATTGTGCTAAGTGTGGTACAAAACACATAGTGAGACACAGTCCCTGTGTGCCCCAAGCAGTTTACCAGACAGAGGCACAGAGAGGGGAAGTCACACTGCTGGTCAGTGGCAGCATAGAGAACAGAACCGGGTGTCCTGACTCCCAGTCCCCGCAGCCAATCCACGTTCTCGCTCCTGTGAATATTTATGTTCCATTCCATGCGATCTGAGCCACCTATCTGGGTAGGCGGAAACATATTTAGGACTCTGATCTGGATCAGTGCATTTCGCCTCACAAAATTCATTTGTGGTGGTATAGACTGCTATGCGATTCCAGCTCTGCTGTTACCAGATACAAAACTAGACTGGCTTCTCTTTTCTCGGGGTTGCCATTTCTGTTCTGACTGCACTTTAATTGTACTGTACATCATGCAATAAAATAAAATCATTTATGCAGTTGGTGGTTTCAGATTTGAGAACTGGTTCCACTCGGATTTCAAATGAAAACTTTGTTTTCTTCAAACATACCGGTGAAGTTTCATTAGGTAAAATTGTCTAAGGCAGCCACTTCATTCCAATGCAATTATTACTCCATAAGATGTAGTTCTAAATAAAAGCTCCCTATTTTATGAAAACAGCTGGGTACATGTTCCTGCAAACTGCATATTCCTTCCTTCCTCCCTCCCATTCAGAGAAAGTTTGTATTAAATCCTTTATCCATTACCCTGCACAGCTGTATGCAGTAAATAAACCTAGTCCTACAGTTTTCTGAGGCCTAATCAAGCAGCTCTACATTTAATTAAGTCCTCTTTTCAAATGTTTTTTCCATTCATAGCTCAAAAGTGACCTACCACAAAAACTTTAATGTATGTTTTAAACACTCAGTCTTCACTGAGAACAACCATTAGGCTTCTATGTTAATTATTTCTCTTTTCTCCCCTTAAAAAGAGGACAACACCACAGGTTATTCTGTGGTTTTAAAGGAAATAGGTACAGAACTTGGCCAAGATTTAAAAGAAAATATTTTGGGTATGTAACCTGAGACTCTTTAAAGGGGTCTGATTTTCAACAAGTGCTGCGCTCTGTGAAGAAAATCAGACCCTTTTAATATGTCTCAACTTGAGCACCTAAAATCACCCATCACTTTTGAAAACCTTGACCAAGAGCTGGACTTGCCACTATCCCAAGCCTTTGTCTGTTCAAGCTGTTGTCCCTTGTAGCTGGTATCTTAGACTTTCCCATCCTTTGGTCTAAGGTGGCAGGAAATGCCACAGTCTTCACTTTCTAGTTACTCCCCTCTGATCCCTGCTTTTTATAAGAGCTCACCCAGTAGCCCTGCTGCCAGGAAAGTACAATTAGGCAGGCCAAAAAAAAAAAAAAAAAACCCTTGAAGAGCAACTAACAAAAGACTCAAAAACCAACAGCCCCCCCCCCCCCAAAAAAAAAAGAATTAAGTACATCAGAAGCAGGAAGTCTGAAAAACAACCAGTGGGACAACTGAGGTGCTAAAGGAGCACTCAAGGAAGACAAGGCTGTTGTGATGAATTCTTTTCATTGGTCTTCACTGCAAGGGACATTCACACCTGAGCCATTCTTTTTAGGTGACAAATCTAAGGAACTGTCCCGGATTGAGGTGTTTCTAGAGGTGGTTTTGGAACAGACTGATAAATTAAACAGTAATAAGTCACCAGAAACAGATGGTATTCACCCAAGAGTTCTGAAGGAACTCAAATGTTAAATTGCATAACTACTAACTGTGGTATGTAACCTATCACTTAAATCAGCCTCTATCAGATGACTGGAGGATGGCTAATGTGACTCCAGTTTTTAACAAGTGTTCCAGAGGTGATCCTCGCAAATACAGGCCGGTAAGCATAACTTCAGTAGCAGGCAAATTGGTTGAAACTATAGTAAAGAACAGAATTATCAAACACATAGATGAACATGGTATGTTAGGGAAGAGTCAACACAGCTTTTGTAAAGGGAAATCATGCCTCACCAATCTATTATAATTCTCTGAGGGGAGCTCAAAAAGCATTTGGAGAAGGATGATCCGGGGATCTAGTGTACTTGGACTTTCAGAAAGCCTTTGACAAGGGCCTTCACCAATGCTCTTAAGTAAACTAAGAAGTCATGGGATAAGAGGGAAGGTCCTCTCATGGATCAGTAACTGATTAAATGACAGGAAACAAAAGGTAGGAATAAATGGTCAGTTTTCCGAATGGAGAGACAAACCAGAGCGTCCCCAAGGATCTGTAGTGGGACTAGTGCTGTTCAATCTATTCATGAATGATCTGGAAAAAGGGGTAAACAGTGAGCTGGCAAAGTTTGCAGATGAAACAAAATTACTGTCAGCTTTGGTCTTAACTAAGTTACAAGGCTCACGAAACTGGCTGACTGGGAAACAAAATGGCAGATGAAAATCAATGTTGATAAATGCGAAGTGATGCATATTGGAAAACATAATCCCAACTACACACAGAAAAGGATGGGGTCTAAATTAGCTGTTATCACCCAAACATCTTGGAGTCATCATGGATAGTTCTCTGAAAATATCTGCTCAGTGTACAGCAGCAGTCAAAAACTCTAACAGAATGTTAGGAACCATTAGGAAAGGGGCAAATAATAAGACAGTAAATAGCAGAATGCCACCATACAATAATCCATGGTACACCCACACCTTGAATACTGCATGCAGTTCTGGTCGCCCCATCTGAAAAAAGATATATTAGAAATAGAAAAGGAACAGAGAAGGGCAACCAAAATGATAAACATATGGAACAACTTCTGCATGAGGAAAGATTAAACAGACTGGGACGGTTTAGCTTGGAAAAGAGTTGATGGGTGGGGGGGTGGAGAGATATGATAGAGATCTATAAAATCATGAATGATGTGGAGAAAGTGAAAAAGGAAGTGTTATTTACCCTTTCACAGAACACAAGAACCAGGGATCACCCAATGAAATTAGTAGGCAGCAGGTTTAAAACAAACATAAGGAAGTACGTCACACAACACACAGTGAACCTGTGGAACTCATTGACAGGGGATGTTGTGAAGGCCTGAAGTATAGCTGGGTTCAAAGTTCATGGAGGATAGGCCCATCAATGGCCAAGATGATCAGGGCCACAACTCCATGCTCTGGGTGTCCCAATGCCTCTGACTGCCAGATGCCAGGACTGGACAACAGGGGATGTATCACTTGATAATGGCCCTGTTCTGTTTATTCCCTTTGAAGTATCTGGCATCGGCCACTGTCAGAAGACAGGGAACTGGTCTAGTTGGACCATTGGTCTGACACAATAGGGCCATTCTTATGTTCTCATGTAGAATTATCCATGTCACCGTTGGCCCAAACGCCACGAGCTAGCAGGGCTTCTACCTCAAGTCAGATAGATGGAGCCTGAGTGAGGTGGGGCTCTGCCTTGCAGGTACCTCTATACTTGCTCACTGAGGAGGCTGCAGGAAGACAGACGTGTGTGGGTGGGGTGGAGAGCCCACCACACACCTTTATTTCCCATCTCTCTCTACGATAGATCTGCCTCCTGAACTCCACCAACCAGCCATGTGCTGGAGCAAGCCTGGCTTTCACCCTGTCCCAAGTGTGCCTGCCATTAATTTCATACAGTCTGCCCCAGTTCTAATACTGTGGAACACATTCAAAGGACAGACTGATCAGTTTTCACCAAACCCTACATCATCTTGTCCTTCAGTCCAGGCTCCTCTAACGAACCCCCTCCCATGCCACACTGTCTCTAGGCATTGGTCAACCCTATTGTACCCTGAAACATCCTCACTGCTTTTCTCCAAACCAAATCATTCCACGACGATGAGTTGACCCAGACTCAACCCCACCTGTGCAGTTAGCATTGCGTGCTGTGTAATTTCCTCCATGGTTCTCCAGTTTCCTGTGCTGAATTCAGAATAGACTCCAAGCAGAGAGCAGCGCTGTGCCTGGCTCCTTATTGCACGTGGGCCCACTCAATCCCAAAGGCAGTGGCAGGAGCACCAGCGTGCCGATTTCTCACAGCCTACCTGGCTTAGACACAACGGCCCAGGTTTTGTGATGCAGACTCTGTGTGCCGTGCCACCAGCGCAAAGCAGCCCTCACGCCAGCATAGCGGGATCCTGTTGTGGCACAGCAGTGCCCAATGTCACCCTCGTCCTCCTTGCAGCTGGCGCAGGGTACTTGGCCTGGGGGAAAAGGGAGAGATCCCCTATGGGCATATCAGCCCCTTGGGACTATTGCCACAAGTTAAAATAGCCTTGAATTTGCTTTAGCTTGTGTGGAGGAGCATCCTGGATCAGGGAAGTGCAACAAGGGAGTGTTTAAGGTCACCTTAATTTCTCCCTTTAGCATGCTGACTGGCGGGGTTCTAGCTCATTTGTGTGACAAGAGGAAACAGGAGTTGACAAAGCCGATCTTGGTTCTGGGATGACTTTTCACTCACCTGTCAATTTCCTATTTTTAAGCACAGCTGCAGCGACCTTAACAGGTGGATCCCTCTATCCCGTGGCAGCCCTGGAACAACGGCAGCGTGACATTGAGGGGAAGCCACTCTGTAGAAAATGCCAAAAGAAACATTAAGTCCAAAGGCAGGTAGGCACAGAGTCAGATTCCCTACCCAAATGTAAGTAAGGAGCAGGAGCGAACACGGGGAGGGGAAGGGAAAGAGGTTGGACAAAGGAAAGGATAAGATGATGTGGTCAGATGGGAAGTCAGGACACACATGGAGGTGTTTAAAATCATGACTGATTACCTATTGGTTTGCAGGGTGTTCTCTGCTGGAGGTTATGCCCTGTACCTTGTTCTTTATCATTCATAACTGACACTTCCACTCAGTCCTGCCTCGGGGGGCTAAGGGGACAATTGCCCAGGGGCCCAGGTGATTTAAAAGGGGCCAGGAGCCCTGGGCCCTTTTAAAGCACCGGGGTGGGCCGCAGGGCTCCTAGGCGTGCGCGTGGGGGGATACTGGCGGCGAGGGCAGCCGGGCGGGCACGTGGAAGCCCTGGCTGTGCCGGAAGAGTGTGTCCAATGGTGCAGCCAGCAGCAGCTCACTGGGTACCAGCCAGTGCAGGCGCAGCACCGCCCCGATGTCAGGCGTGTGTGCACCAGCCGCCGCACGTGGTCCAGCCCCGCGCCCTGCACAAATCAAACCTCAGCCATCCCTTTTTAGGGGGCCCATTGACCGTTCTGCCCTGGGGCCTGGAATTGCTGTCGGCGGGCCTGCTTCCATTGTCCCAGAACTATTTTCACAAAGGATGTATTTTAAAATAAACCGGGATTATGCTGCACAATGAACTGTGAACTCTTCCATCTTTAGAGCTAAGCACACCAGCTGTCTCACATAACTTCCATAGTCAGTCTATTAACCTTGCTGCAGGCTAGCTCTGGAATTCCTTTAACCCTCAATAGCATCCTTCACAGAGCTAACTGTCAGATGTAACCTGTGAGGATCAGTCATTCCCCTCTCTGATATGCTGGGTATTTAACCTACTGCAGGAAGCACCTGTTATCTGTGTGCACTTTCTGGATGTTTCTCCCTTCTGTCCAAAATGTGCTAACCAATTCTAAGTACTATTATAAGCATCAACTAAAGAGCAGTTTATAACTCATTTAACTCTTTATAACTCCCAAGCCTGACGCAAAAGACGATACAAGGAAATTCAATTTATTTCTACCCTTACCAATCTGAATTTAGTCTAGTTTTATGTTCTCATTCTTCACACAGAATTTGTGGCCCATGGTATGTTGAAACAATGAATCCTCACACCCATCAGATGCAGGTACAGCAAGTATTATTCCCCCTTTTACAGCTGGGAGCCGCTAATATTCCCCAGAATTTTTCTTATTAGATTTACCAAGTTTGTTCTAAGACTTGAGTTGTGCTCTAATGAAGATGCAACCAACGAATGATCAATAGGGCCAGGATTTCACTCATACCCTATGGGGGTATTGGAGCACATGAAATGAAAACAAAGCCCATGTACAAGAACATTTGCTTTGCCTTTATCTAGGTGACACTACACATTGGGATCCCAGGAGCAACTGAACAAAGAGGGAAGGCAGCACTAGCTTGAGGACTAACAAAGCTCCCTCCAGTGCGATCTGCATTGGGACAATCGGACAGAGCACCCTTCACACTGCTGTTTCATTTGCTGTGGTTTAAAATTCCAAACAAGAGGCCGTGAGAGATTGAATGAGCCCCAAAAGGCCCGTCCCATTTCAATCCTACTGATAAACAATCATGAGAAATGCAGGTCTGTTGAGAGAGTTCTTTCGAGAACAACTTTCTACAGGGCTTTTTTAAATCAAATCAAAAAGTGTTCGACGTAGCTTCCTCAGCAAAGCTTTATCTGGATACATACGGGGGAAGAACAGAGAGAAATATCTGCTGACCAAATACCACCATGCCCACATTCACTTAATATAAAGGCATGGAGCTCACTGGTTCTACAAACACACTAAGTATCAGAAAAGCAATCTCTCCTAGGAGGTAGTGTGGCACCTGAGTTCCTAACTCACTTGGGTTAAATTTTAAAAAAAAAAAAAAAAAGGCCAAGATCCATTTTTAGAAGTGATTTAGAAAGCTTTCACGTAAGTCACGGATACATTTTCCTATACACAATGGACTCTTAATCCTAGAAATTTATCATGGGTAAAGTTTTCCAAACATGACTTATTACCAAAAGTCTCACTGAAAGTCATCTTCCTCTTCCTCCTCCTCCTGACCTGGGCCAGAATCTGAAAACTGACCCTCCTCAAAGAGGAGTATTGGGATTTATCCTGCTGGTGGGAAACACTTTGCACCTCTCACAATGAAGGGGATCGGGGGGCTCTTTTCCTTCACCCCCAGGGTTCTGCTCTTTGTCAACCAGGACCTTGCTCTTCTCTTTTCATCCATTTCAAAGTATGATGATAGGTAGGAAGGGGGCAGGTCCAGAGCCTGTTTGTATTTTTTTGCTGAGGCAACTAGAGAGGTGTCTGAACATCTGGTACATCAGCTCATGGGAGCAAGCTTCTCCTCCGCAGACTCAGACCAGCAGGGCTCACCACGCCAGTGCTCTAAAAATAGCTGTGTAGAAAGCCCAGACACTTCAGAGTCCCAGCTCCAGCCTGAGCTGCAACTTCAAAGCGCTGCCTACACAGCTATTTTCAGAGCGCTAGCGTGAGCCCTGCTAGCCCGAGTCTGTCAGGCCGGGCTGGGAGACTTGCTGCTGCCGGCTCTGTACACATACCTTGAGAAAGGCCTTTTTCCTAAGCAGCCCTTGATCCTCCTCCTCAGGTGGAGAGAGGGAAATTTCAGACAGAGTCCAGCGGAGAAGAGAAGGCCCTCGTGATTACCGCTTACAAGCGGCTTTCTAGCCCTGAGAAAGAAGGAGCTCATACTGGAGCTTTGCAATGGACTGAGTCCAGAAGGGAGCTTCTCAGAGACGCATGATTTGTTTGAGGGGGATTTTGGATGTGGTCTGGACATAGGCTGACCCCACCTGGGGGCACCAGCCTCCAACCCTGGAGGTTTAAAAAGGAGTTCTTGGCCCGCTTGCTGCGCTGGGAGACAGCTGGGCCGACATGGCTGGTAGGGAGTAGCCCTGAGCCAGCACTAGGAAGTGCTGTGGAATAGAGGGCAGGGTTAGGCCAGGGGCCCCTTACCAAGCTGTCCTTGGTCTGTAGCTCCCTGACACCACAATACCTGTCCTACAGGAGCTGGGCAGCTACTCCATGGTCAATAACGGTGGCTGAGGCATGGACTCCGGTGGCTGGGTAGGAAACTTCTCTGGGCCGGTGATGTTGTCCTTCAACATACACTCTCCCTGCACCGGGATAGGAAGGGGAGGGAGCCATCATCTGTGCCAGGCCCGAGAGATTTTGCTGCTGAGGTGCGGCCAGTGTTTCCTGGGAGCTTTCCCACTTTGGTGAGGAAGGCTGCAGGAAACCCAGGCCCAGTCTGAGCACTTGAGAAGGCCCTGGGTCTCTGCAGCATAGGCGCAGAATACGATCTCCGTGCAGGCACTCAATCAGCAGGGCAGGTGTGGGAAACACGGGGTCTGGCTTTCCCTCTTGTTGTAGCCTTCACCACCACGCTGTAATCTGTGTGGGTGAGTAGGGAACATGGAGAGTCCGACTGACCACGGGAAATAGGGAATTCCTTCTGCCAACAGCGGCAGACCCCGGGAATTTGGAGACTTGAAGCCAATTGAAGTTAACTTTTTAAAACAAAACAAACTCTGCTCCGAAGCAGGGAGGAGCTGGGCTGAAACCTACAGCAGAGGAGGCAGATGAAAAAATTCACAGGTTTCTCAGAGGTGGAGCCACTTCTCCACTGATGGACAAGTCTGCTCTGCCTCCACGGCTGCATAGAGCAGAGACCTGATGTTGCAGATCTGTGGCCCTCACTACCAGCAAAAATACCTCAGTTAACAAATGCCTTTGGAAATGAGGTTTGAGTGGAAATCGCAGTTCCATTTGGTCACGAGAGAGGAATTCCCCCTCCCTTTGATACCCAGAATGAAGCCACAAAGCTGATTGGGCAGCCCTGAAACCAATACAAATATTTCAATATTTTTGAGTGTGTTTCATAACGAGGGGAACCATATTACTGAGACCTATAATTACCAAGGCTTTTGCCAATACATGCTTGCTTTTGTTTTACTTCCCCCATCAAAGGAACATTCCTCCCAATCTCCGAAAGAAGTTTTCACCATAGGGGTAATCATGATGTATTCCATCTGTTGACACCACATCAAAGGGGACTTCCTAATTAATCCTTTCTTGCTCTCCATCCCTTAAGGCCAGCAAAACTTTCCTTCCCTAGGGAGAGTGCAGGATTTGCTGTATTCAGTCCTGGAAAAATGCCAAAGAGGAATACGGGCAGAACAATCTGACTACTCCAAGTGTAGTAGTAGGATTTTATGTTTGTATTTTATATAATTTAGAATAAAAGGATAAAGAATAATAATGTAGCATGTATTAGTGTATGATTTGATCATATCCTGCCAGCCACCCTTTTTGAATAGCAGAAAGGAATGGCCTAATGGGCATTTGTAAAGATGCATCAGCCAAAATCTGTGTCTGGGCTGATTTCAAGGCAGTAACAAACCTTTTAGGGTCACCACTTTGTTGTAGGTTTAGCACTTTAAAATAAGCAAAAGAATGCCATGATTGTTTTTCTTTTGCATTGCAACTTGATGTTCCTGTTCAAATTGTTCTGTGTAAATCAATTCTGTTTTGTGTGTGAATGATGAATGTGTTAAGAAATAAGTGTGAAGGCCATCATCGAACCAGATGTTCTAGGGAGGAACCGAAGACAGACGCAAGGGCGCCAGAAGATTACAACACGCCCCTATGGAAATGTTAGAAGAGGGCAGATTTGACGACTCTAAAAAATGAGACAGGCACCTATCAATGGGGACAAGATAGCTGTGATCAAAACCAGCCTGGGGTAACTCCCTGAGAGACTTGATGAAAGAACAAGATAAAGGATGAGAAGGACAATTAAAAAAAACAAGCACTCGTCAAATAACAATTGATTACAGCATGACGGTGCAAAACTCATTGGTCCCAGTGAAGGAAAATCAGTATATTAACAGGGTGCCTTGCTATGAAACTTTGGGTTCGTCCTGCCAAGACTTCCCCGGAGCATCGTGTTGTGACCGACAGAACCTGGCTCCTACCTACCCGTGCTCAACCTAGCTGGCCACTAGATTGATCCAGACTCTAGCCTGGTAACTATAACATCGACTGGCAGGATTGTGTGTGGGTCTGATTGAGTGCAGATGCTAATTGCTGTATTTCCAATAAATGTGGCCTATTGTCTGTCCCCTAAAAAAGATCCCGTGTGCTTCTTATAAGCATAACACAAGGTCTGATACCACATGAGACATCCAGTTGAGAAACAAATGCTTGATATCACTGGAAAGTTGGGACTCTGGTCCCAGCAGGTTGTGAGATGTCAGACCTTAAAAAAAAAAAAAAAAAAGTCACCCTGTTTAAAGTCCAATGTCAATGCAACTTTTAATAGTACCGTTTGCTCTCCTGGGACTCCTCAGCCACCACATTAATAGCTAATCTCTCGAACAGGCAGGATATCACAAGGTGACTGCTGGGTCAAAAATGAAGCAGGAAAAGCCAGCAGCAATCAGAAGAATGCATTTATAAAAAGTCTGCTATCTAGTTACAGGCCAAGGCCAGAAAGTTCAAGCACTGGATTGGGACTCCAGGCTCCCTGTGACATCTGGGAAAAGTCACTTATTCCCTGCGCCTCCATTCATCCAGTAGTTTAAATGAGGACCATACTGCCCTCCACAGCTTGCAGTCTAAGCGGAAGAAACAGTCCATCTCCATGTGCATGTGCCACAATGCATGTACCGCTGATCTCAGTACAGGCCCCGAGGATATACTGTAATACAAATAGTCAAAACCCTTGTGCTGGTGGGTGCTACTGCTTCTAGACCCTGTGAACTTCCACAAGCACTGAACCTGTATCAGTGAGCTTAAAAAACGTTGCCACTGCTCCCACAATGGCATCACTGTTGATGACAATAAGCCACCCTTCCCTCTAGCACTGTGAACGGGCGCTACAGAACAGAAACAAGAGATACTTCCGACTCCTAGCTTCTGATGTACACATCCTGGACAGAAGCAGTGTAGTGAATTGGTACTCTTCACAGTGGAAAGGGGAGGGACACACTTCACCTTTTAGCACCAAGAAACAGGATTTCTTGACCGAAGGAAGATAAACTGAAGACTTGCACTTGGTAGTGAGCCGCTGTAGCCTACCAAGTGTCGTGGCGCACTTTAAAAAATGGCACCTTTGCCGATCTACTGCACATGTGCATCACGGTAATATCTGCTTGTGTCACTCTGTGACACTCGTGTGTGTTAGTTCAGTATTTTACCGTCAGCACCACACAGCCAAACCAGCTACAAAGGGACTGAGCCGGATGCTCATCCTCTGTATTTCAATAGAAATATCTAGTAAATCCCAATTCCAGGGCTAATCATTCACTCGCACACATACTCAAGAACTTGCAGAACCTTTAATGGTTAACCTTTACACATGCAAGAACTGGATGTGGCTTTTGTATTAAAACCTGATTATTAGATACTAGACAGTCACATAATTACACCTCTTATCTCTCATAAAGCATAGAACAGTCCAAAACCCACGGAATTAAATGGAGAAACTCACGGACTTCAACAGGTTTTGGATTGGACTCCGTTATCCAGGCAGTCTCTCCTCCCCACCCACAGCGTGTCCAGAAGCAGCCACTTAATTGTAAACACCGAGATGTACAATTTGATGCAGAGCAGAAAGTAGCAACAGTAAGGGCCATGTGCCAACATCCAGCTCCTCGCCCTCCCAACTATTTTTGTGATATATACAACAATGCTCAAGGGTAGAAACAAAAACAGGACAGAAAATGCAGTTGCAAAATGGCCGTTTATTGCCTACAGAGGGAAATAAAAGTACACAGGTGCAAAGAAACAAACAAGCAGATATTTAGCCCTATACACATCATGTGTGATCAGTACCCAATTTCTGTAACGGAAGAAAAAAAAAAAAAAAGTATTTTGTCATCTCATTTGACAACAATAGTTCAAGGTTTTCAGCACCTCCCTTCTGAGCTGCCATAAGATTAAAAAGGCAAGACTGCTTAGCACAGTTACTGTCTTCATTTTGTATTCACCTTTTTTTTTGTAAAAGTAAAACCTCTATCTCTTGCACATACATGTTGTACAGTATATATTGCACAAAATACCTCAACTGAGCTGTGTAATTAAGAGTTCCCATCTCATTGGATGGTAAACTAATGAACAAAACAAAGAGCTGGTGATTTCTGTCTGACAGTCTCACGATAAAAAGTAGAATTATGAATGACATGGAATTCAATGGACTGGTTCAGTGAAGTCAGTTGAAGCATGGCACTTTGTTTCTTGTAAAGAAAAACTTTTTTTTAAATAAAATCATTTGCATTTTTAAAAATTACTTAAATATGGAGAGAACGAACTGATTGTTTTGGAGGAAGGTCAATAGTTTTGCAATTATTTTGTGCGAAAAGTTGAATAAGCTTTTTTGCTCAGGTCTAAAAATCAACTGCTTTGCTTTTCAACCATTAGATGAAGATATGTATACACCCCCATGTAGTTTCAATGAGACACCTGAACTGTGTATGAAACAATGTTTGCAAAATTTAAAGATTAGAGGAGAATATTTTTCTTATGAAAATGTAATTGGCAGGATTCACAGTAAAGCAAATCCCCTACAGATTCCCTCAGTTGGCACTTATTTAAGATTATATGGTTAAGCAGGTTATATTTGAGGCAAGAGGCCCATTTAACCTATGACTCGGTGTATTACCAGAAAGGAGAGAAACCAGAATCCAGTGGTGCATTTATGAAAACTTTTCCAAAATCCAAGAATTTGTTGCATTAGGACAACTGTACAGAATCTCAAAAGTGCACCCCCGCACTCCTAGAAGCTGGTGTTTAAGAAATATGCATTCAATGCAGACTGTGAGCCTGACCTGGTTCCCATTGCAGTCAAGGCAAAACTCAAATAAGACCTCAACAGGAGCAGGATTGGCACGTAATTCATGTTTCCTATGTGCAATAATGTAGCTGTTCAAACGCAGAGCTGAGTCAGGATTCGGGAAAAGTTTGCTTAGTTCGAATTTTCATCAAATGGGAAAACTGTATTTTAACAGATTTGTACAGAAAAATGACAGCGCAGTTTCAGATTACCCAGACAGAGTTCATGTACCTAGGGGCATTATACTCCCATTGTCTAATTTTCAAAACAAAAAACAAAAACAAAACAAACAAAACCAAAACCTGCGCTTATATAACCGCTGATCCAGTCAAACTTATGAGTTGAGTGAATTACAGGCAAATTTTGATAACATGGTGCACACAACACTTTAATTGCTTGGAAAAACCATACTACACAATAATTAAAAATGGAAAACAAAGCCAAAATAAGATTAACAATGTCACTTGTAAAGAGAGCCACCATGATTCTTTGCTTTAAAACAAAAAGAAATACGGAGACAAAGAAGAACTTAGTAAATGTCTTACTCTTGGAAACAGTTTAACAAAAGGATGAGGCCAAGTAATATCAGAATCGCTCCACCTCTCATTACTAAAACAGTGAAGGACTTTGCAAGCTAAACACACTGTACTATGCTGAAAAGAGTCATATCACTTGGCATGTTTTGCCATCAAAATTGTTCAAATACATTGTATTAAAATACAATTGTATTTCCCCAACTTCACACTTATTTTAGAATCTACATCAAGAACAGCTGTCCCTGAAGTATTTTATCTTCCAGTCAAACCAATCCAGCCAAGTTTACTTTGTATATCATGTTTTAAGATTAGCTAAGATGTTAGTCACTTTTCTAATCACTTTCAAAGACAACGTCCTCAACTTTTATCATTTTTTCTCCCAGTGATTTTGAAAGTAAATAAAGTCTGGTAAATATCAGTACAAAATGTCCTCACTGCTACACAGGATGAAGATGCACCAGTTTAGAGTTCAGCATTTTAATATCCCCACCAATCAGTTATAACAGTGCTTGGGGTACATATGTAAAACTCATTGTAAAGTGTTTATAAACTTATGAAAGTTATTTCTATGCTGACACTTGGCATAAAGACTCCAGAAACGTTTTGGGTTTTTTAAAGCTGTTAATATAGAAAACTTTTTACTGTTTTTTTATACTGTATTCTTGCAAAATATTTACAGATCTAACATGGAATGACTTTCACATTATGAATTTAGCAGCCCCAGACCGTAACAGTGCACTTTTCACTGGTGCCAGTGTTCAGCTAACTTATTCAGCTCTTTTTAATAATCCCTTTAACGTCCCCTCTCTCCGGTACCAACAAATTGAGTCATCTGTACAAGGAGTGGCGATTAACGCTTCCCTATGTTGCTCTCTGCCAAGACGTCTCGATGATGTTCTGGACAGACCACCTCTACAGGAAAGAGGAAATAATCCAATTGTTGCATGTATTCAGCCATTAATATTTCAGACGATCAATCCAGATGTTAAATTTTTAGCAAGGGTGGTGGTTTTATAACCTGGACAATTGCTGTGAAATCCTTCCCCTACTGAAGTCAATGTCAAAACTCCCATTGACTTCAGTGGGGCCAGCATGTCTCCCTTGGTGTCACTTCTCCTCCTAGCAGGCAACTCATTTTATGAATATTGTGTAAAAGCAATCACATCTGAAATGGTAATCCAGGTAAACAGCTCGCTATCCCATTACCAGTCTCGCAAACTATGCTGTCTGGCTCCATGTTTTTAAAAGGATTGATTTTAGCTTAATGGCTTCCTACTGCAGACTGATAAAACAGATCAAGTACTTGATGGACCACTCAGGTTCCTAAATGTATATTTACACAAATACTGTATAGTCTATTGAGTCATTCACACACTTCTAGGAGAGTTTTCTAGTGTATTAAAACTTCAGAGGATCAAATCACAAAAATAAGAGAGAGAGCACTGAAACTCAAAAGAGTAAGGCAATTTAAACTTCAACACAAGCAGGACACATCACTTTCCTCACTTAGTCATGCTTAGACATCTCCTAACAGTGAGACATGCTCCAAGTACATATGTTTCAACCTGTCATCTCCCAATATAGAAGATGAAGTGTCATTCCAGAATGTAATCTTAAAATGTAACATTCCCTTGTTTTTGTGAAGTTAGATTTTTGTAAATAAAGAATATCTACATGGCAGTACAGAATAACTGATACTAGATTAACCATGTAAATCTGTACAATACTCAAGCCATTAAAAAAACATTTATTTGAAGATTAATGACTATTACAACTTCCTTTTTAAATTTATATGAATTCGAGGCTATATCAAACTAATCCTTTGTGATATTTAAATAACAATCTAATCAATATTGTTTGATAATTAGTATTTAAAAAACCCCTTCCACTACTAAATCTTGTATGCCAAGTATCTTGCCAAACCAAGTTTTGATGCCAAAAGCCAAGAATTATAATAGAAATGTAGTCACTTCAGTTGCTGGGTTTAAATCTGATCTTTGATATTAACTGCCCACACCTTCCTCGTCTCAGTTTAATAGATTATGGAAAGAGTATTACTAATGCACTAGTGATTTAAGAAATCTTTGAACGGATGTAAATGCCCAAAGTTACCCAGCATATTTCTCTCATACATTACGTGCGACCAAAACAGAGTAACCTTGAATTTAAACCAACTTTTATAGCTTGTCTCCTCTCTATACTCCATACCTGTGATCCCCTCACCAAACTTAGTCCCCGTGGAATCAAGTGATATGAGCCTTTAATATCATCTTTTTATTTACTCCCTTGTGATTTAGGTCAAAGTCTTCAGAACGAGGTGCTGAAAGTTAAGCTCCTAAAATCATGTTCAGACACCAAAATGTAACTGGCCTGAATTTTCAGAAAGCGTGAAGTAAATGGGAGCTGCAGTTGCTCAGCACCTTGGAAAAACAGGCCACTGTAATTCCGGCATCTGGCCATGACCCTGCAGAGAGGAGCCTCACTCAAAACCACCCAGGATGGGAGATTTTCCAGACTTTCTCAGCATTGGCCTGACTCCGTCCCCATTGAAGTCAATGGTGAAATCCTGGCAACAGAGTTAGGCCAACCCTGGGGTAGGTGCTTTTGAAGATTTTAAGGGACTGAAGATTTTGGCTACGGTTTATAAACATAGAACAACAAGGAGTAGTTGGAACCAACAAGAAAAAGGGTTTTATATTTCTGCCAACTAGAAATAAGAGTGGTTTCAAACACATAGTACGCTTATTGGTAAAATGAAGTATTTTCTTGATGAATGCTGGAAACAGAAAGAAAGAAAGAAAAAAAGCTTTGAACAAGGCAAATGGGAAGAAAAGCTGGTCTCAGAACCCATTGTGCCATACCTGACTTCAACGTGTGGTACACAAAATGTTCACACTCCTTACATCAAAATAATGAAACAAAAATATTCAGCTACATTGTACAAAATTTTTTTATATACACACAAAACCTCATATCTAACAGATTTACCATATCGAATTTTAAAAAGTTGCCTGTAGAACGGTGTTCAATTTTTTTCTCTGCTTCCTTTAGGCAGTGCTGTTGCTTAAAAGTTGACACCAGGCACAATATTTTTAAAACAAAACCAACTAAGCAAGGAGCAGTATGTGAATTTGAACTTTTTTTCCTGTGACCAGTCCTGAGGCTGCTGCAGTGTTCCCAATGTTTAAAGCTATGAGACAAGCATTAGTGATGGAGAGAATAATTTTGTGTATTGTTGTACATTTATCTATTGTGAAATTAGTGATATCACTTGCCCAGATTCCTCTTCCCTGCCTGCTCCCCCTCCCAAAACAAACACACACACACACACACACACACACACACCCCTCTACCGTACAGAGTACTGAGTTTTCAGTTTTCGCAATCAGAAGAATCACAACTGCGGAAAACTTCGAATGTGTAGGTTTTCTACTTAAAGCCATGAGTTTCCACTCTAGACACATATGGTAATGTATATCGACATTTGGATAATGCGCATGCATGTTTTTTATCTAAAGGTGTCATTCATCTTAAGTTTATTATTGACAGAGTTCCAGATTTTCTGTATTTTAAACAAAAACACTAAGGACAGCAGCATTTCTGATCACCGGAAATGGAAGCTCAATACAGATACTGCCCCTTCTGTTAAAAAAAGGCAACACAGCGGGAGAGTGGGGGGGGAAGGAGAGAACCACACACATAAAATTAGGATGAACATCCTCAGGTATGTGGGCCAACTAACACAAACAATACCCATTTCAACATAAAAGTTTTTGTGCAATGTCAATTACATTTTTTTTTTAAGTAACAGGATAATGGACATTCTGAAGAATGCATTTTGAAGCAGAGAAAACCCAATTAAACACCTTCCTGCAACAGAGTGCCTCAAATTAATTATGAATCAGAAGAAAATAAAACTTAAGCTGTTTCTGTTGCCCAATTTTTTTATTTTCCCCCAACACTACAAAAGATTGTGTTTTTTTTTAAATTTATTTATAAACAGGCTCCTCTGCAGTTCATATACAATCATAGGTGAACTTTAAATTCCATTTTATACAAACATCTCAAAAATATTGGGAGTGAAGTATGGTAGGAAATATTGCTCACATTGCTAGTTAACATGCGTGTATGAAAGGAGGAAAATGGTTTGTTAGTGCATATCTCCAGAGCAGAGAACCCACCCCTCCAAAAGAAAAACAAACAACAAAAGAATACAGTAGCTGATTACAAAAAGGTAATGTCCACAAAATTAAGTTTTTCATGCTATTCTACTTTCCAGTACTATATGCTACTTATTTTTTCAATTTATATGCATGCCTAGGCCTTGAACACTTGAGGTATATAAAAAGAGATACCTGCACCTAGAGGAAAATCTTTAAAAGGGTTTTTGTTTATTGGTTGGTTGGGTTTTCTTGTGCTGCACAACATTTTTTATTTATATTAAATTTCACTCAACTACAATAACTTCCAATTTTATATTGGATGACGGGTGATGCCTCCATTCCAAGGCACTTTGGAAAGGGAGTTGTGGTTTCATTGAACCAACTGCTGCATCCCATCCCACCCCCAAACAAATACAGGGAACATTTTCTACTAGAGCCTGATTTTCTATGAAAACAATGAGGAAGGAAATGTATAATTAAAGAATGGTGGAACAGGCAAAAGTATTAGTTTTGCAAGGCAGAAGATTGCTCCTTAGTATTTAAAACTAATTTAACAATTTAAAGGTGACCCTTTTTAAATCTATGAATGAGACATAAATATAGGCTATTTATCTGTTTAAAAATTTCATTCACATAAATGGAAAAATTCTTTTTTATTAAAAATATCACATTTTTGAGACTAGAAACAGTAAAGTGCATGAAAAGTTTAAAATATAAATTCAAGAAAATCTTATAGCAGCAAAAAAGCAGAATAAAGAAAAACTTAAAAACACAGACACAACCTTTTCCTATTACGGTGCCATATATATATTTTTTAAACATTAAGCAGCCAACCAATTTCTTTCAGAAAATTGCATTATGTTTACTGCCTCTTGAGGCACAACGTTTTGAACTGGCCCCTTAGAGCGTAAAAAGGAAGATTTCCAACACAGCTAAAGAGCGTTAACAGTTGGGAATGAACCAGCAGCTTTTTAATTCAACCTGGACTGAAAACAAAAACAAAGTATTAAAAGCATACGATGGCTATTTGGCAACTAGGGTCAGGAAAAAATAATCCAAGGAATGATTATGGCTACCACTCTCCCCCCCACACACAAAAAAGCACCTAGACAGCTATTTAACCTTCACTTTGGAGATAGAAGTAAGATCATTTCCAGAGGGGTTTTTTTCCTGTACCTTAGCTTAACCAGTACCTCCAATCCAAAGTTGATCATTTTTGCAACTGAACATTAGAAACAGGAACCTATAGATTGAGTTGGAACGTATTTGCTCTTCCAGAACTCACCAATAAGAAACCTTGCAGCTGATTTTTTGAGTGCAATTTCTTAATTTTATGCTTCTAAATCCTGTTCCCAACCTTCATTGCAGAAGTTTCCCATCATGGTTTGTCAAAGTAGGGAGATTTCCCTGTTAGACCTCTCAAAACAGACCATCCGTTTGAATTCCTGAATTTCTTAACCAAAAAAAGAGCTCCAAGAAGGTTACCACCATGTTGTCTGCCAACCAAGAGTTCTATGTGGCATTAAATGCTCAGGTCCAAATCCTCTGATGGCATAATTCCATTGTAGTCAATGGAGTTGCACCAGGAGATGATTTAGCCCTTCAATATGTGTATGCAACCATTTTTGGTTTTCCAGTATTAGCTAGATGTGGGGGGAGGGTTATACTGTTAATAATTTACAGTTAAATATTAAGTGCTTTGCTAATGTGCAAAATTAATTTTGGATGCAGAACCCAGATCTCCATTTTGAGTTCAGTAAAATAGTATTTCTAATTATTCTCCCTTACAACTGAAACAGATTGAAGTGTTGTATTTATCAGTTTATTTTTCTTTTAAAAAAAAGGAGGGTTTGTTGTGCTGTGATTTGGAAGAAAGCATTAATTTTGAATAGATTACGATGCAAGTTGTGAATCTGATTTGCCCATTTTATAAACACAGCTTCCTAATGAAACAATAAGCTTACCAGTTTAAAAATTAAATTAAAATCCTGGAAAGGGAATAATACTTTGGTTCCAGCCCTAGTGCCAAATGATACCAACATGCACCAAAATGTGCAAAATCTCATATCAAAACACACAATGAAAGGAGCTTGAAGAAGCAGCTTAAGGTTGGCCATACTTCACTCCTACATACTTTGATTTACAACTGTACAGGTCCATAACAACAGGTCCCAGCCCTCAAAGGGGCAGGGCTCCACTACCTCCTGTTAGGTAAGTGTACACCGTTGACAAGAGGCAGGAGCGGAGGATGGAGTTCGAGCTGTGTTAACAGTGAGAAGTGGTCTGAAGGTATGTGAGGGTGTGGACACCCAGTGATGTTGTTCTCAACCAGCCACTGAGGATCTAAAGGCCCCAGGACACCAAGCACGTTCATATGAGTGTTGGAATAGAAAATGTAGTCAATCACACCCTAAAAGGAGAGAGAAACATTCTGTTAAAACGAGGACAAGTCACAAGTTATAGTTTAACATTTTCCTAAAATGTATTTGGCACAGCTGTACACACTTGCTAGCTCCCACTCCTTGATGTTAAAAGCATGTTTTTACAATTCATGTGGCCAGATTAGTGCTATCTTTCTAAATATCTTAAAATAAAAAAGTAAACTGTGCATTACCAGTCAATGAACGTATTTTACATTTAATTTACTTTAAAATATATTATCTGTGCATAATTTTAGTATTTAAATAGTTCCTCACTGGACGTGAACGGACACATTTCCCTTTTTGTGGTTGCTACTGTTTGGCTGGAGACAGTTTTCTGAAGGCTGCATTAACAGGGTGGAAGCACACTTGGCTACATTTTGATGACTAACTTTGCAAAGTTATTGATAAGATGAAGTAACTCAATTTGAAGTTTTTCACATGAGCTTAGAATTTCCAGACTATTGCAAAATGGAGCAAACGCCGACTAGACTTCCTGAAGAAGTTTTTCCTGTCCCTAATAAGGCAGTTTTTTGGGGAAAGCCCTTCGCCATTCATAGCGGACACAGTCAAACCACCAGCTAATACAACCGCCTTAATCCCTGCACCCATGAGGCTGGGCAAAGGAACTATTCCATCTTCCTCATCACAAAGACATGGAGCTTAAGTTATTGTCAAAATCTTAGGTCTGGTCTACACTGTGGAGGGTGAGGAGGGGGGAAAGATCTAAGTTACGCAACTTCAGCTATGTTATTCAGGTAGCTGAAGTCGACGTACTTAGATCTGCTCACCACAGTGTCTTCACTGCGGTAAGTCAACGGCTGAGGCTCTCCCGTCGACTCCGCCTGTGCCTCTCGCCCTGGTGGGGTACCAGAGTCGATGGGAAAGCGCTAGTCTTGACATGATAAATTGATCCCTGCTGGATCGATCGCTACCCGTCGATCCAGCGGGTAATGTAGACAAGCCCTTAGATGCCAACTATGCACTTTCAGAAGCAATTTTTTCAATCCTCTAGAAATATACTCTCCCTCCATCCTCGTTGTACTGTTTCTTAATCGAGTTACCTGAACATCTCACAAAATAAGTCAATTCAAGTAGTAATAGCTGAGCCTCCAAATAATAGTGACCATAATATAATTAAATTCAACAATCTAAGGGGAAGGATGGTACCAAAAAGCAAACAAACACAGTGACACTAAACTTTAGAAAAGAGAGAAGGCAATAAAATGAAGGGACCAGTCAAAAAGGCTGCAAAATCAAAAGTAAAGAAAACAAAATCCTTAGATTTTTCCTGGATGTTACATAAGGACAGAACAGTCTCAAAAGACACACACGTGGTGCTGAACAAGATGAGAAGCAGAAAGGTGAGTGGTAAGCCAGTATGACTTGATAGCAAGGTCCAAGAGATTATTCAAGACAAATTGATGTCCTTCAAAATTTGGAAACCTACACCTAGTAAAGGATTACAAGAAGCATAACTACAGTAGGCAATAGGCAAGAAGGAAATTCAGAGGGATTAGATGGAATTCAAAGAGCAAATAGATAAAAGGTATAACAACAAGAAATTCTGTAAAAATATCAGAAGCAGGAAGCCTGTGAAACAAATTGAAGGTTGCTGGAACACTAGATTAGAGAGTGCAATTAAGATATGGAAATCAGTGAGAAGCTAAAATGATTTATTTGTATCAGTGTTCCCCACCAAAGATGTTGGTGAGATACCTGTTCCAAACCCACTCTTTGTTGGTCATAAAAATGAAGTGCTAGCAGAGATTGAGCTGTCAAAATAAGAGATGCTGGAGCAAACTGTGTCTCATAACACAAGAACAAGAAAACTTTCAATTAAATTAAAAGGTAGCAAATTCAAAGCCTGTAAAATAAAGTACTTTTTCACACAACATGTAATTAGACTCTGAAACTAACTGCCCAAAGAATGTCATTGAAGTCAGTAACTTGGCTTGATTCAGGAAGAGATTGGACATTTATATGGATAACAAGAACATCCAGAATTCTGGAAGGAGTATTTAGACTCAAGCTTCACGGATTAAGCCCATCTTTAAGTATTTGAGATTAGGATAACACCTAATGCTGGAGGGGCAGATTATTCCACATCTGCCTACTACAAGATTCTTACACCTTCCTCTGAAGCATCTAATGCTGGCCACTCTCACAGACAGGACAGAGGACTAGACGGACCTTGGATCTGATCCAGCCTGGTAATTCTCACGGTAAATTTCAGTCCAAGAGAAATTAAATTCAGTAGATCACCCCTTACTTTGAAATCAAAGGTGTAATTGGTGTAAGGCATCAAGTTGTTTTCATAAGCACTCTTGAGCTGGAAGCCATGCGTGATTCTTCCTTCAGAAGCCCCATTTTTTCCACTGCCGCTGAAGTTCATGAGACACTCATTGTAACGCAGCTCTTTGAAGTCCTTATGGTTGTCAGCTACTATGCCATTGCTTAAGTACTCCACAACACCTGTTTGCAAAACAAAGATGCAATTAGTTGTTTTAATTAATTATTGAAACACAACATGCACAGTATTTAAATACCTTAGGTCAGGGGTTGGCAACATTTCAGAAGTGGTGTGCCGAGTCTTCATTTATTCTAATGAAGGTTTAAGGTTTTGCGTGCCAGTCATACATTTTAACATTTTTAGAAGGTCTCTTTCTACATGTCTATAATATATAAGTAAACTATTGTTGTATGTAAAGTAAATAAGGTTTTTAAAATGTTTAAGAAGCTTCATTTAAAATAAAATTAAAATGCAGAGTCCCCCAGACTGGTGGCCAGGACCCAGACAGTGTGAGTGCCACTGAATATCAGCTCGCGTGCTGCCTTTGGCACGCATGCCATAGGTTGCCTACCCTGCCTTAGGTTAAGAACCACATTGAAAGATCATGGTCTCCAAATGAGAGAGAGAGAGTGAGAGTGTGTGTGTGTGTGTGTGTGTGTGTGTGTGTGTGTTAGTTTTTTCTTTTTTAAGTCTCCTTTAGTGAGGTCTGACTTCCTGAGTGCATCTATATAATGAAAGGGCTCACCGCCAGCTTTGACAGCATCACCATTTCAAAACCCTGAGCACAGTAAGAATATTAACCGTACAGTGGCAGCCAGCACTAAGTAAGTTTTCTTGTATATTTCTCCTTGATTACAGAGTTAAATGTCAGAAGTACTATAGTATATTCATCTCAAGTTTCTGCCCTCATTTTATTTTGGCAGCTTTTCACCCAGAGTGCAATAAACCATGAACTCCGAATTCCTAAATATTAACACTCCTCAAGCTCTTAGTCTAAAACAGGCATACCACACTTCTAATACATAATAATTACTACTACTATATCAAACTTGAGTTGAAATATATCAACCCTAGATCTTTTTATGCTTTTTTGATTATACTCAATATTTACCAAATCTTGCATGACCAATACTTAAAGTGCTAACAACATACTGAAAAGTATTTGATATCTGCTCAAATAGAGGAGTTATATTAACTGGTTTGGGAATTTTTAGCCACAAATGGATTTTATTAAGAAAGCTTTCCACAATAATAAGAATAATGGATATACTGGCATACCATACAAATGTCAGGTGGAAGGCTGACTCAAACATTCTAATAAAAATCAAAAAAGTGAACAAAGACAATAGTGAAAGTGATGAACGATTTCTAAATACCTGAATCGGGCAGTGAGTTAAGATCCGCGCACAGCACCAGAGGGATAGAATTAGGATCTGCTGTTGGACTGCCAGGCCTGATGGAGGCTTTCTCAAGGACATTTTTCAGTTCTGAGACAAACATCATAGTCTGAATGAGTTTTACATCTGAGTATTCAGGGTCCCAATGCATGTGGGCATTTGCCACAATAAGCAGCTGTTTGTCCACAGCATGAAGCGGCTTCATACCTGGATTAAAAGAAGTTTTTATTAAGAAGTCAATTAGGTGAATGTATTCAATTCCACCTCGTTACAAATAACACAAAATTTCTGCCACTCGTGTATCAGCTAGAAATGTAGATAAATAGAAAAGAAATACTCCTACTTTCACAACTGGAAAAAAAAGGTAAGTCTAGCAACAAATCAAATAAAGCTCTATCCCACACTAGCAATACATTTTGTTTCACATTAACTTTATTTGGTTACAGGTCTCATAATACGAATTTTTGAATATATGAGGCAAATGGTGACTGGAAAGACTATTGACTGTCTAATCTGAGAGAATTAAAACAACTCCTTCTAAGGGTACTAAAAAAAAGGATACTAAATTAAGTGTCATCTATAATTCATGCTGTGTCTTCCAAACACTGGTACAATTATGTGAATTACTCACAGCAGCAGATAAAAGCTCAAACCACAGCAGTGACAAAATTACTTACCTATTTAGCAGTGCAATAACCACTGCTGTGTTGTATACCACCACTTCTGTGAGAGCACAGACGGTCGATGGAATACACTGCTTGGGAATTGTGTACCCTTGGCAACTCACCCCTACTGCTAACATCATAACTTGCACCTTCCCCCTCAACGGGATAAATTGTCAGACCCACTGCTACCCTGAAAAATTATCAATCCCCAACTACTAGAGGGGAACCACCTGAATTTTGGGTTCTCTTAATAGAATAAAAATTGAAGCACAGAAAGCCACCTAAAATTCCTCACCATTCAGTGTTTTAACATAGGAACGCAGAAGTTTTTCAGACTGGTTCTTGCCTATTGGTATAGCAATTTGTTCGCTAAGAAAAGGCCAAGCTCCTGGTTAGGGTCATGCAGTAAGAGTCCTATTGCTGAAACAGTACAGCTCGGGCTTTTACTTCCCTAAGAACGGAGACTACAGACTAGATAGGAGATGAAGTTAAAAGACACTTCCTGCATTGCACTTAGAGACTGCCTACTAATTTCAGGGCTACATAAAAAAAGGCCACAAAATTGGAAGGTGACAAAAAAGAGTCATGTGATTCTTTGAATGACATTTGTGAGACTTCACTAATTAATCATCCTTTATTAAAAAACTGTTTGATAACCAGTTAGGAACATCAGCACTGCCACAGAGACGCCGTGAAGGATTAAATGAAGAGGAAAGAGACACATCAGGATGAAAAGTTGAACAGCACTAACAGCTATTGGAAGAGAGGTCTGTACTCCTGCCTGGGGAAAAGTAAAGTAAAATCAAAGGAGGGAAGAATGAGAGTCTTGAGTAGAATACCAAATGCCTGACGCTACTGTTAAAACGTCTTGATGTGAAACAGTAAAAATATATTTTTCAAAACAACTTGTGTCATATCTAATCTCAGAGTGACCAAGAAATTTCCCACTTTACAAGAGCTTTCATCAAAGTAGTCTACTGCACAGTGCTCCGTTGCAAATATTTGGCCAAGAATCTTATACGCAGTAATATCTTACACGACTGGTCTACAGAGGAGCAATTCACTTATAAAAAAAATTACATCTGAACAAATACTGCCCATTATCAATACATAGGATAGCAGTGGTCGTTATACTGACCTGCTCCAAATAATTCTTTGTGCACCTCTAACACCACAGCAACTCCAATGTTGTCCTTTGTCATCACTCTGTTTAACATAGCTTCTGATCCTTCAGAGTTAGCCATTGCCACCTGGTTAAACTCCACTGTGTGCTTCTGCACCAATGTAAATCTGTAAAAAAAACCCAAAAAAACAAAAAAACCCACCAATGTAAAAAGTAAAGACAAAACACATAGCAAATGTGGACAGCATTATCCATAAGTAGGCAGTTGCATTAGAAACATTTTAAAGTTTACCATAAACATCCAATTTATTATTCTCTGTATAGTTCCCAAAGGCGCCAAATGAGATCAGGGGCCTATTGTCTCACTCACACTCAGATACTCTAAAAGACTGTACTTGCCCCCAAAAGCATACAACCTAAAAAAGGCCAGGGAAAAAAGAAGAATGGATGAGGTAAAATATGTGCAATTTATTTTCAGAGGTTTGTTTTGTTTAAACTATAGCTAGGAAAGTTGACTACATGTAGGGTCAGAGAGACAATTCTATGATGGCTCTGATTTCTTATAGGTGTTATGGTAGAGATGTGTTGAGATTTGTTCTTAGTATCTCTGTGCATCCATCCCTCACAGACAACCCTTATCCAAAACTACCTGAACCATTCCAAATGAGGAACATTTCAACCCAAAAAGGCATGAATTGGAGTTACAATGGAAGCATCACATAACCTTAAATTACAGCAGGTTATAACCACCAGCACACTATAAATCAGAGAGAATAAAGTTTCATTGATGCAAGATTGGCAAATGATCATGAGATTTTGAACAAGGAGGAAAAGGATTGCGTACAGCGCTGCTTTCCCCACTCAACCTACAGTTTCTGGTATTTACAGCACAAAACTATAGCTCTCTTCACAAAACAGAGATTACAAAAGTGTACCCACTTTATAGTCAGAATACAGACGGTGGGCCTATGCCTGCAACAAACCTCTAGATGTAAAAATCTCTGTCTTTGCCTGTATAGTATGTAGATTTTAGAAACTTAGTATCAATATAGTGAAGCTATTCCATTAATTCAGTTCATATCCCTTTCTTGGAGGGGAATATTTTGTGTATAATCTGCAAAGTGAATGGAAAGGTACCATTGTAAGTACACCACTAACAGAAGCACAACGCTGTTGTTTGACAATGAAAAAAAAAATGTACTTCACATTAATTTCAATTTTTAGCTTTCCAGCATACTAATTTGCTTGCCACTCATTGCAGCAAACTGATAGTTTCATTAATTTTTTTCAAACTTAAGGAAAAATGTTTCCAGGGCTGCAGTTTGATTCTTTACATTTATCAAAAAAGAAGATATCTGTGAAGCTGTCCCTTACTTTTCAGTTTTGAAGAATATTGCACAGCCATCCACATGCTTTCTCTCCTGCTCAGACATGATTTTGGCACGTGACTTTGGAGAAAAAAATCCATCATACCCACGCTCTTTTAATGCTGGCAGAAAGAGGGTGAAGTATTGCTCTGTTTCCACTTCCTGGAATTGAATACAGTTAAAATTACAATGAAGAAAATCAGTGACAGGTTAATAAAATAAGTAAATACTCCCACCACTCTATGTACAAAACCAATACAAGCATATGATGACAAATAACTTGTTGCCAAAACCACACATTTATGTTGCTTACACATGACATTATATCACATTTTAGACTAGTTGTCTGATGTATGATAAACAGATTGGGATTCCTGGAAATCAAAATTAAAAGGACATTTTAAGAAGGAAAAGTGGCAGGCGTATTTTGAGAAGTTGTCCTGAACATCAACAGGAAACCACACCAGTTGTTTTTTGACAGCTAAAAAGTGGATAGTCTTCTAGGTTACAAATTCTTAGTATGCAGCAGCCATTAGTGTTTGGCTTGGTGAGCTCTCTTTTACTGAAGGGTTCTCCCCATTCTAGAACAATGTATTTTCTTGGACACCAAACACCACTGCTACTCAGCTTGTGTCAGCTTTTTAATTCAAGCAGCTATTCTCTTCCTCCTGGGTGATGGTTTTTATTCTTATAATACACTATATCTTGTTTAAAAACAAAAAGTAGATCATCTTTAAAGCCAGCACCACTTAACTGTACTCAACGCTTAGGATAAACTCCTACCAACATGATAGCAACATATGTGCCAATTCAGCGGATCACGGCTTAACTTTTAAGCGTGTGTGTAGTCCCCTTTGATTTCAACTGGACTGCTCACATGCTTGAAGTTAAGCATATACACAAGTGCTACACTGGATAGGAGTCACAACAGGAGATTGGAGAAAACAGCTTTTTGGTTAAAACACAATTTCTTCCTTTACTCAGTAAAGCCTGTTGATCTATAGCAACCCAAGTAGTAAAATATTTAGGAGGCTTATAGATAATAAGTAGAAATTCTAATGCAAGTTATGTATTAGTTTAGCTAGTTTTCTATCATTTTAAAATTACAACAAGGCAACTATGCACACATTCTGTAACCAACACTTTGAGGTTCACCACTAACAGTTAGGATAAAATGCTTTGCACAGAATATTGGCTCAAAAGGTGGTATTCTGTTTTCAGATAAAAGCCAAAAAATTGTTGTTTTGTTACTGTTACCTGAAGACTAATGATATCTGCATCCCAGTTCACGATTTCTTCCATGATTCCCTTTTTTCTATACTCCCAATTTAATGCCCAGGACGGGCAGTAGCCATATAGCTGCCGGGTGGCATATTTATCACATAACACATTGTAACACATAACTGTGAATGAAGCTAGGAGGAAACATAAGAGGGGATTACTGATGAATATAGATAAAACATAGTATTTTTTCTTAAGATATCTATTATTGTATCTTACATCCCCTGTGTTGGAGAGTAAGTCAATATCTCAATAAGAGCACTGGGTTTTTCCCCTAAGAGTTTAATTAACTGGACTCCTTTGAGCAAAAAACTGGCATACAAGGCTAAACTCTGGGAAAAAGCACCTCTCACTTGCATGTGCAAATTATGCATCTGTTTGTGGAAAAGATAACTGTTCGCAGAGTTCTTAGTTGCTTAGCCTACATTTGCACTATTACCCATTTTGGGCATACTGAAACCTGGAAACAACTATTGTTAAAATAAAGTACAGTGGTCGGTGCATACATGCATCTCCCACTGACATCAATGGGAGTTGTAAATGCAACCGATACGTCAATCAGGTCCCTATTTTAGGGTTTGTTTTGCACTTTAGTGACTCAGCAAGAATCCGGAGGAGCCAAGGGTCTCTACAGGATTTTTGTTTGGGAAAAGCAAGGAATATAGCGGAAGCGATTGCTAATTGAGCCGAGAGCTAATATCTATTGCTTTAGCTACTTTAAGGAGGCAGGAGATTAGTTAATTAAAAAAAAAAAGTTAAACAGCACAGGAAGTTGATGTTTGCATGCACAGCAGAAGGCTAAATATAGCAGAAATGTCATGAAAACACTGACAATGTTCCATCCATATTACGGAGAGTTACAACTATACCTCGGTTATTAAAAAAAGAAACCTTAACAGAATCACTGGCAGCCTTAATTATTCGCTACACTAATGGCATTGGGGCAATACTGGGATTCTGAAGCCACATCATTCTCTGAAACCCTATTGTGTTATCACTAAAGTAATGCATTTTGGTTTGAACAGAAAAAAGTATTCTTGTTCTAAAACAAGCAATTTTATTAAGAAAAAAAAGGAGGCGAGAGAGGAACTTGTACTGGGCCAAGGAAAGCTGTTCCATTTTTAATTTTTTTTTTCTTAAAGTGGATATTTGCAGTTCAGTACAAGCAGCAGCAGAGGGCACCAAACTAACTTCAGTACCAGGCATTCCTGTGCTTGTCCTATTGCAGCTGAAGGACCCGGGGAGCAGAGAGAAGGAAAGAAAAACAAAAACAGAGCCAAGAGCTTCTGGAACTACATTCAGTAGCAGTCTAGAGGTGTTGCCTGTGGTATTTGTGTGCAGTTATTTTATGATTTTCACTATTTCTGTGAATCGGTCATGAAAGTTTCCTTGGTTTAAGTCAAACTGAATTCGGTATCTGCCTTATCAGGGCAGTCATTGGCTGTACACCTAGGAGACACTGAACTCTGACCTTGGGAAGGTAACTGCTTTTGCACCAAGTGAAAAGTACAGGCGAGCCTGTGGTATTCTTCTCATCCGGTGGCAAAAAACACCTAGAGGGGGGCCATTGTTGGCACAGGGAAGAACCCAAAACAGTTCATGGCTTTTTTTTTAAACTTTAATTCTCTGTATGATTTAGAGATTATTGCAGTCAGTTAGCAATAATCTAAATAGATCTTTGCCATCGAATAAATTGTAGAAAGTTTAAAAATATGCTGTTATTTTTAGACTGACCCAAATTTTAAAGACATAAAACTTATGCTTAAGACTGTTAAGGACAAACATTTGACGTGTTTTTCAACTGTCAGCAAAGCATTGACGGAAAAGGAGGGAGAAAGGCCACAAAAGTTACCTGAGGGCAGAATTTGGTCTCGTTCTTTTAAAGTAATCCACGGCCTTGAAGGCAACTGTTCTGGATGAACTGAAATTACAAGAGTGATTCATTTAATTTAGTGTTTCTAAGTATCCCTGTAAGTCACTATCTTAATTTACAATCAAGCAGATGGCTCAGCAGCACTGCTCCATAGTGTGCGAGACAAACCCAGAGAGGAGCGAGCTATGCCCCAGTCACATGAAATTCCAAAGCCTGTTTAGGCTCAAGGAAAGAAAGAGGGGTATGAATCATCATACAAAGGCCTAAAAATTGTAAGTGCAATAAAATAGCAAATTCAGCAATCATATAGCTTCTCCGTGGTTTCTCAGCACCTGGGAATCCTCTGTTGCTCTTAATATATCACAAGGCAGTCACTGAAACACTTCTGCCCCACTGTGAAGTTGACCAAATTTTCTCATCTGGCATTGTTACTGAAATCCCTCTCCCTGGGGACCTTATTTACGCAATAGTCAGTTTGCATGTACTGCATGAGTGGCAATAAAACTCCAAAGGACTTTGTCCAAGAAAAAAGCGTTTTTTAAAAATGGTATTGAGGAAATTGTGTGTAATAAATCCAGGTGTGATGGATTGACTTTTCTTTATTCAATTTGCATATAAACTGAAGTTTCTAACAAACTGCACTAAAGAAAAGTTATGGGAAGTCATTAATGTTTAAAGAATGTCTGACCAAAAGGATCCTGTAAATCTTATTAAGGTTTGTATTTAATGCTTCTTCAAAAAGACAAAGTCTGTTTGTAGACAGGACTACAAAGTAAATCTCTCAAATACACCTAATACTTTAAAAAAATAAAACAGACCTACAACCAACCTCTATTTCAGTTTGTGTCCAAATATTTGGAGGAGGGAGAAGGGGGGAAACTGGACACAAGCTAAAATATTCAGCAGTGAATTAAGAGTGGCTAAATTATAACCCCATAAGGACAGGATTTAAATCACAGTGGTATTTATGAGCATTTGAAATCATGCTGCTTGCAATCTGAATATAATAAGAGTGAAAAGTACCAAAATAGGAAATTGAAGTCCTCCGTTTACTAATAAGGTCTAAAGCAGGGGTGGGCAAACTACAGTCCGCAGGCCACATCCGGCCCATCAGACCATTTAATCCGGCCCTCAGCTCCAGTAGGGGAGCAAGTCAGAGTCAGGGGCCGCGGTTCCCAGCCAATGGGAGCTGCAGTGGTGGTGCCTGCGGACGGGGCAGCGCGAAGAGCCGCTTGGCTTAACCTCAGAGCCAGAGGAGGGACATGCTTCCGGTAAGTGCCGCCAGAGTCTGCAGCCCTAAGCCCCCACCGTGCCCCAACAGCCTGCCCAATCCCTGATCCTCCTCCCGCCCTCCGAACCCCTTGGTCCCAGCCCGGAGCACACTCCTGTACCCCAAACCCCTCATCCCCAGCCCCACCCCAGAGCCTGCACCCCCAACTGGAGCCTTCACACCCCTCCGCCACCCCAAAAACACCTAAATTCTTAAAGTATAGGCCTTTGCAAACAGGCCTCAATATCTATATCCTAACACCTGCCACAGCCCTGAGCCCCCTCCCGCCCTCCAAACCCCTTGGTCCCAGCCTGGAGCCCTGTCCTGCACCCCTCATCCCCAGCCTCACCCCAGAATCCTCAGCCCAACCCGGAGCTCCCTCCTGCACCCTGAACTTCCCATTTCTGGCCCCACCCCAGAGCCCTCACCCCCTCCTGCACCCCTACCCCCAATTTCGTGAGCATTCATGGAACCGCCATAGAATTTCCATACCCCGATGTGGCCCTCAGGCCAAAAAGTTTGCCCGCCCCTGGTCTAAAACAAGGACAGCGACCGTGCAAGCCTTTCCCACGTCACCCAGCAAATGTACCTCAACCTCTCCGGACGAAAGGATAGTTTGGTTCCTTGTCAAATTAATCCTTGTCTCTACTTAGGGCTTGTCTATACTTACGCGCTGGTTCGGCGGCAGGCAATCGAACTTCTGGGTTCGATTTATCGCGTCTAATCTGGACGCGATAAATCGAACTCAGAAGTGCTCCCCGTCTACTCCGGTAATCCTGCTCGCCGCGAGGAGTACGCGGAGTCGACGGGGGAGCCTGCCTGCCGGGTGTGGACCGCGGTAAGTTCGAACTAAGGTACGTCGACTTCAGCTACGTTATTCACATAGCTGAAGTTGCGTACCTTAGTTCGATTTGGGGGTTTAGTGTAGACCAAGCCTGAGACTGCCAACAATTATGCCAGTTTTTATAGATTTAGGGGACACTGATGCTCACCAACTTCTTTTGGATGTGCAGATCCCCTCAAGGAAGAGCTTTAGGAAAGCCAAAACCTTTTGTCATTACTGATCCGTTCTGGACTCATACCAGTGATCTAGCGGTAAAGGGCACCATATTTCATATACTAAACCCTGAGCCATCCAGTTACCTAGGAAGCTAGATTTCTTCATGCTCTACCCCGAGTTATATCTGTTACAATACTACTGTATCAATTTCATTATTTTAGTGGCAGGAGTCCCTGGACTCGATAGTAACATAAAAGCAGCTAGAAGTGATTCAGAAACTCAGACCCTCAATTCAATGCTATCAAATACAAGTGAAAGGGTTTGGGAGTTAGTTATGCATATCACACTCAACTTTTGGCTGTGTTACCTGCTAGATTGTCAAGCATGTAGTTCAGTAGCTTTCGTGTTCCATCTGGGTCCTGGTACAGGCTGAGAATATCCTGTGATAAAGGATTGCCTGAAAGAGATTCCGAACAAAACTGTGATCATTAGCTACCCAAATCAAAACTTGCACTGCAACTGGACTTTTCTGAAAGGGAGGAATAGCTCCCCCAGGAGGGGATGGACAAGATGATCCACTCGGTCTTTTCCATTTCCAATTTCTATAATTCTAGAATATAATAATGATAGATGACATAGAAATAGCTAGCATAGATAACAATAGATTTTCATTTCATTTCAACTGAGCAGTAACTTAAGTGGTTTATAGTTTTTACTTCAAACTCGCTAAAAACATTTGTTTTTATATTTGGAAATTATGCACTTAATTATTGCATAAAAACATTGTTTTCTGATATTTATTTTTTTAAAAAGTAGTGAGGGAAGGACAAAATGGGCAGTTCGAGGACACAGATAAGCTACTTGTAGCAAAATGTGCAGTGCCACTATGACGGGGTTCTCAAACTGGGGGTCGTGACCCCTCAGGGGGTTGCGAGGTTATTACATGGGGGGTTGCGAGGTGTCAGCCTCCACCCCAAACCCCACTTTGCCTCCAGCATTTATTATAATGTTCAATGTAAAAAAAGGGGGTTTAAATTTATAAGGGGGGGGGGGTCACACTCAGAGGCTTGCTATGTGAAAGGTGTCACCAGTACGAAAGTTTGAGAACCAGTGCACTATGACATATACACTCAAACTGCACCATTAAACACATGCATAGGTGGATGGGCACTGCTCCGGGGCAAATGTTAAGTCTCGCTGAGGCAAATGCTTGATACCATTCTCAAGCTTTCCCAGGCTGCATGCATTTCATATTACCAAGCCCAAAAGCTTCAAAAATCTGAACCGAATGTAAGAGCCAGCAATTATACTTTCCAACAATTTCTGGGTAAAATAGAGAGGTTTCGGGAGAAACAGCCTCACGATGCACTTCCTAACTGTGCATGCATGCAGAATGCATCTCTC
Organism: Trachemys scripta elegans; assembly: GCF_013100865.1. NCBI lineage: Eukaryota > Metazoa > Chordata > Testudines > Emydidae > Trachemys > Trachemys scripta. The sequence goes on from NC_048302.1 coordinate 13,486,484, forward strand.
CCCAAGAGCACCCAGACTCAAGGATTTTGAAACTTTGTATAGAGTATGCACAGTGCATAGTTTGACAGTTATGCCAAACTGAAAAACTGATTTTTCTTCAAACCCAGAGAATGCTCTTCTGCCCAGTGTGGAGTATTTTACTTGCAGAGTTTCAACTTTCAAAGATCAGTCTTCTACTACTGTCCTATAGGAGACTTCATTCACCCTTGCTTATCTCAAATGTGGCCGAACGCATTTTGCTTAATTTTCCAAATTAGCAAACTTTGGACACAGACCAAGTTTTAAACAAAGTTTTTGTTTGTTTGTTTGTTTTAAACACCAAAAAATAAATAAATTTATGAATAGGGTTGCTAGAAATCTGCAGGACATTTTGCAAATTCGGAAAGTTTCGGGAATTTTCCCCCTAAAAACCCAAGTCCTCAAAATACAAACTCTAATGTAATAAATACTCTCTTTATCAGGGAAGTATATGCATTTTTACTTCATTAGTCAGCCAGTTTTTGCTCTTCTAAAACAACCTCCACAGCCCTGAAATCTCATCTACTCTCCCCTTCTAAAAGCATTCATAATCCTTTAGAGTATCTTTCTTGCCATCTCAGCCTCCCGTAAATTGAAGACCAAGTATATTGGATTTTTTAAGAATGCAGAATTATTTTCATATGGAGAACCTGCAATAACCTCCAGTGGAACACGTGCAGGAGAATATTTTTTTAAAGTAAAAATGTAATCATATTATTGGACAAAGACAGGGTGCAAACAGAACACGGTGCAATACTATTTTGCTAGAAGAGGGAAATGTCCACAACTTGGTGCTTGTCCAGATCTGTTCCCTGCAACGCCTGCTTTTTGTTTTATATATCCTCCCAAAAAGTTATACATCTTCTGAGTAAATATTGATGTTTATTAGGAGACTAGAATTCAGACTAAATTGTTATTAACTTACAATCAGAACATTTTTAATAATTCCTCTACAGTCCTCACAGGTAGTCAGTCTGTCATACCTATTATTGTGAATTCCTCCTTCTTGCTCATTGCACAGGATGGGAACAAGAGTATCCAGATTCATAAAGACTGATTTGGTAGCCTTTCTATAATTTAATTGTTCTGTTTCAAGTTAGGTGTTAAAATTATTCTCTCCAAGAACAATAGAGTCATCTAAATAAAGCTGTTAGTAGATTTGATGTAGATAAGAATTTTTATTATAAAATAATGTTTTAGTATGATTTATACAGTTCTATTTATTAGGTATAATTTTGTTCTAGGAATGGGAGAAAGACGGTCTCTGGAGCAAATACAGCAGAAGCAGCCACGCATGCCACAAATTTAGACTATGACTTACTTTGGAAGGGAGTTTTAAAATACCATGGAAAGCTACAGAACCCAAAACTATCAATCAGGAAAATTATTAGAAGTGCACTTACCTTTCAAACCTAGGGTTTGTAGCTGGAAGAGCCGTCCAAGTTCATAAGGCAAAACCCGTAACAGATTGTTATTTAAAAGCAATTCCCTGCAATAGATGAAAAAGTAGTTGATTAGCATCATTTTAGAAGGATCATTCTCATGACATTATATGCTGTGATACTCTTGAGGGATGCCTACTTTGGTTTTAAAATGGTTATGCTTTCTATAAATAAGATTACAGCCTTTTACATCTCTAAGTTCAAAGATAAGGAACTAAATACCAAAATACATCAGAGAAAGGAGACAGCATACATGCACAAGGTCTCAAGTTTAGGCAGCATGAAACTACATTAATTTTTGTACTGACCTTTGAAGGTCACTTAAATGGGATAGGAAAAAAAATCTTTTTTTAAACTGAGTAAGCATTTTATTTGGAAGGGAAGAAGTGCTACTTGTGGGCTCAATGGCTAGTTGAAAGGGTTTTTTTATTTGCAAGCTGGCTGAAAGCCAGCATTGAACATTTGTAGCAATGGACATTAGCTCAATGTAATTAGTGAATTATCCATGTAAAACATTAGCCAGACATATGGGGATACTTTAAAAAACAAAATAAAACATTCAGGGTTTTGGAGGTTTAATGCTACAGAGGATTCTGTAAAAATAAAACTAATTTGCCTTGCACATCTATATTACTGTAAGTCTGTTAAGAGTTTTTCAGAAAAATCTATTCAGAAAGTTCAACGACAAAGTTCATGTTCACTTGTTCAAATATGCATCATTGACAGACTCTTGGGAAGTTAACCAGGGCAATGCTTCTCACCTGAGAGATACCATGTTTCCTAGTTCTGCTGGTAAACTTCTGAGTTTGTTGGATGATAGATCCAGGTAAACCAGATTATGGAGCTTGGCAATATCAGGTGGAATGCGAACAAGATTATTGTCATTGAGGTGTAGAGCAGTCAAGTGAGTCAGTGACCAAAGTGATGTACTTAAGTACCGCACTCTACCTAAAAGAGAAAATGTAAAGAAGTGGGTCTTCAAACATCTTTTTATTATGTCAAGACAACAGGCACAAATCATAGGGAATGAAGGGGTACACTTTTAAAGTGCTGCATGGAAAGATCAGATGTGGAAATCCCACTCCTGGTAATAGAATGGAATTTTGATTTCTTACCCTAAATAAGTGCTGAAATATACACCAGGAATAAGAAATGAACTCACTCAGCAGAATTTATCTGCAACATTTCGTCACTAACAGGTTTTAAATGACTATCCGATACTTATTTTGAGTAGGAAAGAAAAATGGAAAGGGGGAAAAAAAAAAACCAGAAGCAAACCTGCTTTTTGCAAGTTAGTTTTTACCAAATCTATTCAAACTCAAAACTTGACAGTGTTTTGAGGCTAAACTGGAAATTCTCTTGAGTGATCCTAGAAGTCAGGTGTTTTTCTTTAATTATGTTCTCTCCCTTCTCTGAAACAGAGCACCTTTATAAGAGAAGAGTTCATATCAGTGTTACTATACATCAAGAGTGTGACAGACCCAGACCAGTGGGGTCTGGTAGAGGGCAAATATACTGGTACTGGATGAGTAGTTTTCTGTTCCCTGAGTGACCAGAGCAGGGGCTACACTAGAGTAATCAGGAACCTGCTAGAACCAGTTAAGGCAGGCGGGCTAATTAGGACACCTGGAGCCAATTAAGAAGCTGCTAGAATCAATTAAGGCAGGCTAATCAGGGCACCTGGGTTTTAAAAAGGAGCTCACTTCACTTTGTGGTGCGAGTGTGAGGAGCTGGGAGCAAGAGGCGCAAGGAGCTGAGAGGGTGTGCTGCTGGAGGACTGAGGAGCACAAGTGTTATCAGACACCAGGAGGAAGGTCCTGTGGTGAGAATAAGGAAGGTGTTTGGAGGAGGCCATGGGGAAGTAGCCCAGGGAGTTGTAGCTGTCATGCAGCTATTACAGGAGGCACTATAGACAGCTGCAGTCCACAGGGCCCTGGGCTGGAACCCGGAGTAGAGAGCGGGTCCGGGTTCCCCCCAAACCTCCCAATTGACCTGGACTGTGGGTTCTTCCAGAGGGGAAGGTCTCTGGGCTGTTCCCCAACCCACATGGTGAATCTCTGAGGCAAGAAAATCCGCCACTAAGCGCAGGACCCACCAAGATAGAAGAGGAACTTTGTCACAAGAGCTATTCCTAATCAGCAATTTAGCCATGCCAAGATTTGAAAAAACTCACCCGAGATTTCTAATTCTGCCCAGTGAGACTTCTTCCCATTGGCTACCTCCTCTGCTGACATGATGGTGTAAATTCTGCGAGGATCTGGAGGATCATATTTTTCCTTTGGCATCCCTGTTAGTCTGAAAGATTGCCATGATTATTACAGTACATAGCTGAAAGAACAGATTTTCATTTTAAAACCGAGCCACCTGACAGATTATACTCCATTAACTTGCTTCTGCAAAAATGTGTGTACTTCAATGGTACTTCTCACAATGCATAAGTAAAGTTAAGCATGTGCTCATGTCTTTGCAGAATCAGGGCCAATGTTGGAAAGGGGAGTTTCTTCCATGGAAGTCTGGTTTCTAAAGTCAGAATAATTGCATTATTTTATACTGATCGACTAGCAGAATTTCAAGAATATTCCAGAATATCCATCTACTTGCTATTGAATATCCACCTCATTGCTATTGGATACAAACAAGGAAAAGTCTTCAGATCAGTGTACTGTATGTAATTCACAGCCATTTAATTTCCAGGTATAAAAGTCCCTTTTTTCAAGCTTCAGATTCAAAATTCTTTGTAATTTGGATCTGTGTAGGTGCATTAACCACATTTTTCCTTTCTATAAATGCTTAAGCTTTTCTTCTGCATTGTGCCTGCCAATGTTTAAATCAAGAATCTCTTACACTACCTATGATTAGTGAAATTGAAAAATAAGGTGGAAGGTAAATTTCCATTAGCATTATTATTTAATTATAGTGTTAGAGCCAGTCCAGCAATTAGATTTTCTGATTATCTCACATGCTTTATAGTCTTTTCAAACTGAGCTTGCGTTTACCTTGAATGGTGCCTTAGAATGTGTGCTAACTACTTATGCTAAACTACCTGTTGAACCTTGTATTTACCTGGTCCTCTCTGAATACATTTCCCAGATCTGAGGAAGAGCTCTGTGCAGTTCAAAAGCTTGTTGCTCTTACCAACAGAAGTTGGTCCAATAAAAGATATTACCTCACCCACTTTGTCTCTCTAAGTTCAAATGATGAAAGTTTTCAGCAGAGTGGAGAGCTCTGAAATTCCATTCCAGTAAAAAAGATTAATATATTTTACGTAACATGTGGTGAGCAGTGGTTCTCCCTATACACTCTTTCAGACTGTGCTGAACAACAAAATAAAGGCTTTTGATTCGTAACAATTATCTGTGGAATTGCTTTTACACACAACACATGTATACCTCGATTTCTTGAAATTTTGAGCAAAGTGGTTTACAGAATGCACGTTTTCCTTAGTAATTATGCTTCTAGTATATTTGAAAATGTTAAAATAATTGTAACTTCTTTGGTTTGCTGAAATGACAACTCAAAAAACCTATGAAGAATTTGAGGAAACTAGTTCAAATTATTTTAGCCAGTCCAATCAATAAGTGTTGTGCATCTCTGCTTCATCAGCTGATTGATCATTCACTATTTAGAAGATACTCTTCCAAATTCAGGGTTTCCATTGGTACAAAATAGAACTTTAGAGAGAGAAGGTGGGCGAGTTACAAAGCTTGTCTCTCTCACCAATAGGAAGAAGTTGGTCCAATAAAAGATATTACCTCACCCACCTTCTGTCTCTAATATCATGAGACCAACATGGCTACAACAGTGCATACAAAATATAACTTTGGCATTTTAAAGGGAAAGGCCTGAGTTATCAAAGCTTTCCTTTGAGCAACTGTCTCAGTTATTATACAGAAAACAAACCACCTTATGATGAACTCACAGTAAAATTTCACTTATAACAAATCTGAACAAAGGTTTCAAATATCTTCAAGCTACGTAGCAGTATGCAAACTAAAGTGCTAATGAGAGTGAACTTCCACTGACAGACCAAGTTGTATTGCAATAGAAGGGCTACATTGTTAAGAGGATTCTATACTCATGCAGCCCACGTGCAGCAATTTCATTCATCCAGGAACTGAACAGACAAAGCAAGGCTACAGCATTTGTCATGAGTAAATCAGAACCTGGTTTCAGAGTCTGAATATTAGGATTTTGCTAATGACTGATTTCAGGTTACAGATTTCACTGATGTACTGCTAAGTCTCCAAATCCATTCATTTTAATACAACAGCGCACTGCCCCAGCTCCAATTAAGAGATTCCTCCAGTCCCATCTGGGACTCCAAAAAGAAGCTCTTATTTCCACAGTATTTACAAGGTTCCTTGTTTTCAGACATGCACCAGGAACTTACATTACAGTGAGTCTGTATCTCCTTCTGTATTTTACTAGCACAACTCAAGCAAACCAGAGAGATTCTACAAAGTAATGAGGCACTCTCAGCCCCAGGGTCCAAGTCCCCTGTATGTGGAGGGCTCTCAAACTCACAGGCTCCGCCAGCCTTGGCATGCAAGACCCAGATTCTAATCCTTGCTGGAAAGGGCACGGCCATACCACCAACCCCAATATACAATAATTCAAGATCAGGGCCCCACTGTGTTAGATGCTGTACAAACACACAGTAAGACAGTCCATGCCTTGAAGAGCTGTAGTTTAGTATAGTAGTGAGTAATGTTGTAATATGTTAGCATTATTTGAAGTTGATCCCTTAATAGGAAATAAAACTTTATAACCTATACTTACATTATACATTTCCAAGGTTACCCTGGGAAAGCTGCAAGTTACCAACAGTCACATTACAGTAAAAAGAGAACATCAAAAAACAAAACAAAAAAACTTGTACTAATTGCATTCTCAAACAATATTTATGACCATATTCTATACATTGAAAACTCTATTTGTATTAAAGTACAGAAAATCCTCAAATGCTCAGAAAAACTATTTAACCTCTGAAGAGCTCTTTTAACAAGAAGCCCATCGGTCCATAGAACCAAAAATCTTTGCAGGCACAGAACTATAAGTATATTCTATATGCTTGCCCATTACGAGAGGCCCATACAAAGAATTCTAACAGTTCTTCAGGGTCACCTAAAGACAGATTCTTAGAAACATACTACAACTGAAATCAAGATAATAAAGTAACCGCGCTCAGCCCAGGAGCCCCACACATAGCTGCAGTTATTCTCAAACAACTCTTGCTTAGGTGTATACAAAGGCTAGCCCAGCAATATTCTTTTGGCTGGCAATGCTGGAATTAGTGCAACCGTGACCAGCCTTTCTGTACTCCCTCTTGACATGAAACTGCATCTGGTGGATTGGCTGTAAAATGTGGTCATCAACTAAACCAAAAAGGAAGTCTGAAGATGCAATTTAAACTGAAGATGTGGAAAATGCAGCCTGTCAAGCAAGGAAGAGTTGAGCCATTAGACCATACTGATGGATTGGAATCTGCAAAGGTTTAATTTAGGGACTGTCAGTAGCCTGAGACACTCAGAAATACAGACTTTCAGAAAGCTAACCAAAAAAGGGAACAAGCTTCTGTTTTCCACTTACTTATCCTACATCTTTATAAGTGACGTTGGTGAGGATAATAAGGGATAAATCTCGCAGCAGTACTATAAACTCACTGAAATTTTGCCAGGGGGAAATTAGAGGCAGTCATATAGATCATATCAGTGTATTCCACGGAAGTGATAAAATCGACTGGTTTACCAACCGCAGCCTACCTTCTTGAGGAAAACATTTCCTATGTTTCTACAAGAAGTCTTGATTTTCTTCACACTGTTTTAAAAAGAAATGCAACTGGTTGTAATCACTCTGCATGGCAGCGGTGAGACCTCAGCTGGAGTGCTGTGTCCAATTCTGGAGAAATTCTTAAGAAAGATGTGGACAAATTAGAGAGAATTCAGAAGAGAGCAACAAAACTGACCTATGAGGAAAGGCTAGAAAAACTGGACAAGTTTAGTCATGAGAAAAGAATACTGGGGGCGGGGAAGAGGAGAAAGACTTGATAGCCCTCAACATATTTGAAGACTGTTGTTATAAAGAGGATGGTGATCAATTGTACTCCATATCACTGAAGACAAGACAAGAAGTAATGGGCTTAATCTGCAACAAGGATGATTTAGGTTAGATATTAGGACAAACTTTGTACCTCCAATGGTAGTTAAGCTCTGGAATTGGCTTCCAGAGGAGACTGTGGAATCCCCATCACTGGAGTTTAAGAACCAGTTGGACAAACACTTGTCAGTGATGGTCTAGATTTACTTGGTCCTGCCTCAGTGCAGGGGGCTGGATTTGACTCTCAAGGTCCCTTCCAGCCCTACATTTCTATGAAAATTGTTTTAAGTCGCCAATATGGAGTTAACCCAGAACCCCAAATTCTCCTGAGCCACTGTTTCAAATTTATTTATGATCATGGGACTAAAAGTTTATCTTAAACTACCAACATTTTTTAAAAATCAGATGTCTTTTTCAGAAGAGCTTAGAAGGAAACCAGCAAAGCCTCCCTCACCAACTAGGAAGAAGATACATTTACCAATTTGTATTTGAGGAAGAGGGAAGAGAGAATAGTCAGCTTGCTTCTGCCTAAAGTTGTTATTTAATGTCTCTATTGCACTAGCATCTAGAGACCTAGCTGTGTACTGTATAAACATAAGTGCCAGTCCCTTCCCCCAAAATGCTTACGATCTAATAGAAATCCATCTTATTGAGTCATTATGGCATAGATTGTTCAGTCTTAGTTCTTTCATGCCTGAACAGAGGCTTGAACACACAAATGCATTTTCTCTTTTTGAATGAGGAAGGAAGCAGGAAGCTATGTAGGACTGCAATGAGATGTAAAAGTTCTTCATAAACATGCTGGCACAATTCAAAATCTCCTTCTAGGCCTTAAGCACACAGACATTTTCATGATTTTTTCAGTCTTGGTAAAACTCCCACTGCTTATTGAAGGTTCTCCAGCAGATAGCCTGAATAATTTCTCCCTCCCTTGTAAAGTAAAACAGTCTAATGCCCATCAACCCCATGTAATGCTCGCCAAATTGGATTAAAACCACACTTCCTTAAGAAGATAGGAGTGTTTATCAATACATTTGTTTTCACCTCTGGAGACCTGGATCACAAAATATGAAAAAAGAGATCCATTAAAATATACCGTAAGCAAGAGTAAATAATTCCCAGGAGTACTAAAATTATTCTACTTAACACTTACTGCACTGACCTATGGCAGAGATGTCAGTGTTTCTTAGCGCTTTGGTTTTCCTTGAAGTGAAGGGAAGTTTTCCCCACCATCAAACACATCCAATTCCCAACACGAATGTAGAGAATGAAGTCAGAAGTAATAACTTCAGAAATACTTTGTAAGACAAAACTTCAAACATAAAACTGGGGTGTGCTACATTATTTACATATTGTATGGCATTTTTAAAAGAAAAACAAAGATTAACAAATGTCTGACGATGCTTAATTTTAATAGTAATACAATTATGTTAACATAAAGTTATGAAGTAGAAGCATGCTCCTAACGTGACATAGGGAGTGATCAAGCCAAAAATAAAAGTTTCTGAATTGATTATTAATTAGTTTCAGTTTAATCATCAAGTACTAGCAAACAAGCATGCAGTCCCTTCTCTCTCAACCTGCGAGAAACTAAGAGAGAAAAAAACCCCCTGAGATGAAGATTAGTTTGTCAAAATTATATTTACGTGGATTTATACAATGAAAACAGTCACTTATCCAAGGCTTTTGGTACCCCTTGCACAAGTTACAAGTAGTTTACCCTGGACAGCCAGCAGAACTCAATCCCCAATAAAAAACACAAAATTGTTTGTTCCATCTACTGTAGTACTCCTTATTACAACCAGAAATTTTCACAGGCGAAAACCTCATGTGACAGATATTGGAAGCCCATGCAGTATCTTTGGGGATCATAATCTATTAAGTATATGCATCACTGTGGGCCAGGAACTGTGTGTAATTCCAGGGGATAAAGTTACTACAACTGCTCCAAGAACAAAATTGGTGGGGGCATGATTAAGCTGAATCTTCTAGGTGGTAAACACCTCCAGAGAGGTACCACCTCCTGGGGAGGCTTGCATATATTGATTCAAACTGGGTTTTCCACAGGCCAACAGACAAAGAATGGGCTTTTGGCACAAAAATGCTGCCTTTAAATTGACTCAGGGCCTTCTTTCTGACCCAGCAAATGGACAGGACCTCCTGTCTGAAGGGGACCCCCTCCCCAAGTATGCGGAAGGGTTGTGAAGACTTTGGCGTAGTAGGACCCCATAGGACTGATGGGTGACCTCTGGTGAGCTTTTAGCATGCATATAGGAATTTTTATCATTTTTATAATGCTTTTGGCCTTAACAATAAAGATGCTTGCTTCGAAAGAGCTGTGTGGTAACTTGTAAGTGATGGCATCCACTGTTCATAGCCCTGGAGAGAAAGTAACACACAGCCATGCTGGCCTTTAGGCAGTCTGGCTTGCTGGGGATATCACAGTGTAAGGCAGGGAGCTGTGCAGCCTTAAACCCATGGTCAGAAGGGAGTGGGACAAGGGTTCCTGCCCAGAGTCCGGGAACACCTAGAGTGGATCACAGAGGAAGGACTACACCTGCAGTTACCTGGAAATTGACACTCACCACAATCAAGCTAATTAAATTTCACCTATTTGTACCAATCCCTCGGCATATTGGCTGTTTTCAACGGCAGGAAGTTCTTGCTGGTCTGGTTACGGATACGAGTAATGCTGTAATGTCTAGAGGCTCTAGAAGGCACACAATCTAAATCTGCAGGATAGCCGCAGGGTGGGAGAGAAGAGGAACCGCATCCTGCTTTTACATATAGGGAGTTGAGGCCCAGGCACACTAAGTACCTTGCCCAAGCTCACAAAATCCCAGGGTCCCAGGGGCAGTCAGGGAACAGGGAGTGGGGGGGAGGGGGTGGATGGGGCAAGAGTCCGGGGGGGCTGTCAGGGGGCGAGAAGTGTGTGTGTGGGGGGGTCGAATAGGGGGCGGGGCTCCCCTAACTGGCCCTCCGTACAATTTTGGAAACCCGATGTGGCCGTCAGGCCAAAAAGTTTGCCCGCACCTGGCTAAAACCAAGAGTATCTAAAGTCTGAGCTAGAGAGAGCCAGACTCTAAAGCAGAGAGCTTCAACAGACCCGTATAGAATCAGAGAATATCCGGTATCTTAGATAGTTTGGGCGCAGAAGGGCAAATGTAATGCACAATGACCAGTGCGTTACAATCGCATCCTAGTAGAACAATGGGGAAAATGCAGAATGAAAACAAAACAGTGAAACACTCCAGTATTTTAGGGGTGCGTTTATTAATTAAAAAAACTATTCTGGGAATAATTCCTCCCCCCAGCTGAACTTTTTCAGTGCAGGCGGTCATTGCACTGAAGTAATTAGATATACCGTTGGACACTTGTTTTCACAATATGACATTTGTGCCATCTCATTAATTAGCCAAACATTTTAAGACTTGAGCAAAAAACCCAGCCACAGTAAATATAATTTTGCTTCTATTTATTATGGAGCAGCATAGTTTCCATTGAAAGCTACTAATTTTGGTCCTTTATCGAACATCCATACCTGCTTCAAATACGGTAGGCTAGCTCTGGTGAGAAGTAGGATTTTTCTTCTAAATACAAGCTTAACATACTTACTCTAAAACAGTGTTTAAATCTCTTTCTGCCCCTTTTTTTTTGGGGGGGGGGGAGGGAGAATAGGACAACAGGAAAAAGTAAAAAAAGAACCTACTTGAATGGAGGCCCAAATTGGCTTGTTGGAGGCCAGATGAGCCCGTATTACTTAAATGTCACTTTTTTGGCTAGCATCAGATCTTTCACTTTGTAACTAACCTTCTGAGCAGCTAATTCCTAACCTGTACCTGGTCCTCCATACTGCACGTTATCACTATCACAGTGCAAGAGAACAGGTTAACCCATCATGTTTGGCGAGCAAATTAAAATAACTGATTTGTAGGACATGCTTGTGGGAATTTAAAATGAATTTCAACTACATGGAAAGAGCTAATGAAACAGGTAACTAGTTAAGTGGCAAGTTTAATTGTTTTTTCGCATTTATTTGACAAACATTTTAAATTTACTAGAAAAAACAAAACAGACAAATCTATTCTGCAGGATTCTCTGGGGAAAACAGGATTAGCCATTTAAGCAAAACAACTCAAAACAAAACCTATTTCCAGCAACAAGATAATTTATCAGTAGCAAGAGTAGGATGCATGTCCTAAGGCTACACAGCTAGATGTTGATACAAACAAAATAAAAACAGCAAATAAGCCAGCAAGAGGGTATGTGTCCCTTTAAATTTCAGTGTATTAAATGGCCAAAAAAATATCATTTTAGTATGGAAAAATTAGGACAAAATTACATACTGAAAAAAGTCTTCCAATTATTTCTGAACAAAAGTACAATAAAACGGAGCTTTAACAAGTTCAAATCACAAGGACAAGATCCACAGATGTTGGCTATCTCTGAGTGCAAGTGCCAGTCAGTCACAAGCTAGCTGCATTACTGGCAAGCAAGACAAGACTAAGCCTTGCCCTTTTCTCTCCCCTACTGCTGAAATGAAAGGCAAAATATAGATGCACATTATTAGCAGCACTAAGACAGGAGCAGGGAAAAGATTGTGTACATTTAAAAAACTTGTAAATATATTCTCTCTGAAGCAACATCCACTCAGACTCATGCACAGACTATCTTTATATATAGAAGCAGATCAGTTATTTTTGGAGTAGCGTTTGCTAGCTCCAAGTGTAAATGCTTGTTTTTGTCAGGTCTTCATTTCTGCCATAGCAAAACTGCCTACTAAATTAATCAAGCACGCCAAAACACAGATAAATGAAGCCCCAGAATCTTCAAGTACCCTTGGATGCAGCTGACAAACCAAACAGAAGGGTGTAGTACTGCTAGCATATGGCTTGATATGAAATTCCTGTGTCCTGATCTCACTGGGATGCTTAGGCATTCTTCAGAGGTTCTATAGATATCAAAAATCCCTTTGTGAAAGTCATTAGCGTGGATGCCAGAAATTCAAGATTCGGAATTAGGGAGCCTCTTCAATGAGAACTGCTTCAGTCTCTCTCCACTTCTTCAGAAAGTTAGAATAAATATACTATTCTTGTTCAAGTGGATTTTCTATGGATCTTATTAATAAAAAATGCAAATACTACAGTTTGCATTGCTGTTTCTCTGGCTTTCATAAGATGGATGCTAGATACAGAACATTCAGGGACATCTTTTGGCTCTACTGTATCCAAATTCTATCATTGCCAGAATCTGTTTGAGGATTTTTTTCTTCTTCTAGTTCACCAAGAGTAACTTTAGCTATTCCCCTAGCTGATGTTCATATTGCGCAAAAAAAAAAAAAAAAAAAAGCACATTGTGGTTTTGTCAACAATAGAAGTATTGCATCCTTTCTGGCCTCATCTTCACATACTTTTGTATTCTAGTAATTCTGTTGAAACTAGATTATTAATGAAGTAAATAAAGGAAACACTTATTTTTGCAGCTTTTGCTGAGAGCAGGGAATGCTTATTCTTTTGTGCAGCCACTGTTATTGCTATTATGAAATATTTAAAATTTAGATACCTCTTTAAGTTAAATCACGGGTACAAACACAAAAAAAGACTGTTTACCATACCTTAACTCAAACAGATATTCACCAGCTAATAGAAGGAGAATAAAATGATTAATAGTATGCTTCAAATGATATTCGCAGAGACCAGTTCTTAAATGAATATTCACCTCCCAGGAATAGCAACTGAATTTGAACATGTCTGATATCACGGATCTAGCGACAAATTTCAGAGTCTGTAGATACATCTGTAACAAAGGATTAGTGAAGAAAGCCTGGCTAGTTTTTCTTTATACTATCCATCTATTGTCCCATTCTCAGAGAATGCTGCCAGAGAGATTCTGACCATACAGCAATGTTTCTCCTAAGTGAGCAGAATGTAAGGGTAGGTCTAAATTACCTCAGTATCTCCTTTTCTCTAGCATGAAGAGACTATTAAACAGAGAGAATCAATCATAAGTTAAACATTAAAGAGAACTTCAGAAGTGTAGTGCATTAAAGGTCACTTCCTTCTATCTCCTTTCAAGTCTGTTGAGACGTTACACCACCTAAGCCCCTAAAGGAACCTGTTGGCAGACTCTATTCTTATTTTGCTCTTTTGAAGTGGTACTCAAGTTGTACAGAAGCATGGGGCCCAACAATGTAGAGCTGTAGCTATACTGTATCGCCTTGCAACCCTCCTGTGACTTAAAGTAAAGCAGCAGTTTATCTACCATTTTAGAAGCTTAATATACTCGAATATAGTCTGACTTAAGCAACAGCTAGAAATACTGTCAATATACATTCAATTTTTAAAAGCGTCTTAGAAATGGACTGGATTTATCCACAGGGACAAGCTACCATCTATATTCTCCTAAAGAAACAGATGCCTTAATGATCATGACAGAGTTCAGAGCAGCTCCACATTTTAGGGAAGAAGTCAGTCTGTGTGAAAATGGGTTGATATGTACACGACAGAAAAGAAAAAAAAAAAACCTTCATGTAACATTTATCCTGATGTACAATTCATTTATAGAATGTCTGGTAGTGAACAATGTAGTTAAGGTTACAGTAAGGCAATTTTTAAAAAAATTACAGAGTAAAATCAGTTCACTTACATTCAGGTTACACAGGGATGAAAACAATAGACTTTATAATCAGGGGTGGGCAAACTATGGCCCCCAGGCCGCATCCGGCCCGTCAGACCTTTGAATCTGGCCCTCAAGCTCTCACCAGGGAGTGGGGTCGGAGGCTTGCCCCGCTCCATGCATACTGTGGCTCCACACGGCTTCCGGAAGCAGCGGCACGTCCCCCTCTGACTTCTATATGTAGGGGCAGCCACAGGGCTCTGCGCGCTGCCTCCACCTCAAGCGCCGGCTCTGCAGCTCCCATTGGCCAGGAACCGTGGCCAATGGGAGCTGCAGGGGCAGCGCCTGTGGACTGGGACAGTGCACAAAGGCGCCTGGCTCGCGCCACACCTCGGCATAGGAGCCAGAGGGGAGACATGCTGCTGCTTCCGGGAGCTGCTTGAGGTAAGTTTCGCCCGGAGGCTGCACTCCTGACCTCCTCCCGTGCCCCAACCTCCTGCCCCAGCCCTGATCCCCCTCCTGCCCTCCAAACCACTCAGTCCCAGCCTGGAGCACCCCAAACCCTTCATCCCCAGCCCAGAGCCCGCACCCCCAGCCGGAGCCCTCACCCCCTCCCCCACTCCAACCCCCAAGTTTGTGAGCATTCATGGCCTGCCATACAATTTCTATTCCCATATGTGGCCCTCAGGCAAAAAAGTTTGCACACTCCTACTTTATATAGTAAAAAAATATATATTACAACACCTTTGTTCACGCATAGCTCAAGTGCCCAAATTTCTAAACTTGAAACTTTTCAGGTATAATCCTCAGTTTTGCACACACCCAGCACAAACTTTTGCTAACATTCCCCGCTATGCTATTATCTGCACGACTAAAATAATATTGCATCTAATATCTATACAGAAAAATCTTTCAACATAGAAACAGTTTAAGTCAGGGGTCGGCAACCTTTCAGAAGTGCTGTGCCGAGTCTTCATTTATTCACTCTGATTTAAGGTTTCGCGTGCCAGTAATACATTTTAACGTTTTTAGAACGTCTCTTTCTATAAGACTATAATTTATAACTAAACTATTGTTATATGTAAAGTAAATACGGTTTTTAAAATGTTTAAGAAGCTTCATTTAAAATTAAATTAAAATGCAGAGCCCCCTGGACCGGTGGCCAGGACAGGCAGTTTGAGTGCCACTGAAAAATCAGCTCGCATGCCCCCCTGGTTTAAGTACTCAAAAACGGTGTTCAAATGCTTTGGAAACAGTTTAGGCAGCTCTTGTAAGCTGTATGTATTACAAGGCCTACTCTTGCACAATGATAATCACCGGTTCTCAGTGCTGAGGGAGAGTGGAGGGATGCTCCACTACCTGGGACCTGTGGATGGGCCTGTTTACTCTCAGCAATCTAGGCAGAGGTCCCTAGCACTAGTGTATGAACGGAACAATCAACCTGCAAGAAAGCGATGCAGGGGGACTGCAGAATGCCTTTCATGGGGAAATCAAGCCCAGGAAACAAACATAATCTAGTCATAGGAGGGGAGATGCCTTTATCTTCCCTCCCTCCCCCTTTTAGAAATAGGTGCTCTGCCAGAGAATGATCTGCAAAACCGGTCTTGTAGTTAACAAGGCAGAATATAACCAGTGAAGTCTCCAGGTTTGGTATCTCCTCCCCGCTGGGTCTTCATGAACAGACTGAAGACCTTCCTGTAACAATCAGAGGATGTTCCAGAACAGAAGAATGTTAAAGTACCTATATTTTGCACCCAAGACAGGAAGTTAGCGAGTTCAGTTCAGTTTCTCATGGTAACCTTAAATAGCCATGCTGCAATACATTTGTTATCCTTTCTAGTGGACCAATACCGAAAAGTCAGAAGCTTCTTTTACATGCATCTACAATTTACCAGCGATCTGATAAACCTTAAGGTTGTTGACAACACAGTATGAACTGCACTACATGTTACTACAGAGCTATCAAACCACCACCTGGGAGTATGCCACGTGCTCTTAGAGGTATAGCATCCCTGTTTCTTTTTAAATATGTACCTTAGCAATTGTCCTTACATGTATGCAGCAAAATAGCACACACACCACGACAGAGATCTTGAGCTTTCTTCCAATTGCTAAGCATTTAACATAACCTTAGTTTCTTGGTCCTTTTTTTCTTTTGTGTATTTTTATATATACAAAGAAGTCAGATCATAGTCATTTAGTAACTTTTTTGGCCACCACTTTCATCACAAAATGAAATGAGAATGTTAATCTCTCTCTTGTGGTTTGCTGTAATATCATATTCCCTTCAGCACAGGAACTCAAGCAACTGTTTCTCCTATTTCAAGAAGCTCCTAAATATTTAAACAGTTTTACAGGCAGTGTAATATTTTCATAAACTGTATTCCCTATCAATGTCTCCCTTACTTCCAGGCCCATCTATAGCATTTCTGATTTTACCAGACACTCAGTAAGGAGACTAGACACACTAGCTATAGACAAATATGAAAGGGTTTTCCTTGGAGGGGAAAGGAGGGAGAGGGGGGGAAGAAATACCCAGGTAAGAAATCACCAACAACCATCTCCCCACTGCTCAGAAAGAGGAAGGGATTCTTACAAAGCTGCTGTCACAGTGCTTCCATGGTTTGCAACAGCCTCCAGTTCAGAGCGGTCTGATAAATTTGAAACCCAACCTGCAATCCCTCTCCTTTTCTGACAGAAAGGAAGCCCACCATTCTGTGTTCTCCTACTTCCACCTCAGAGCCTTCTGGCTACTGTGAGGAAGGGGTTTCTGCCCCTCTAACCTTCCCTCCGCCTCCATTTTGGTTCCTCTCCAGTGAATAGCTCCAGGTCTTGGCTCTGCGACCATTCAATTTCCCAGAAGAAACAGCAGAGTGAAACTGACTCAATTCTCACCACTTCCACAGCTGCCCACTAGGCTCTGAACAACAGCAGGAAAAGCTGACAAGACTCTGGTCAGTTTTCATTCTACTGAAACTTAGCAAAGCTTATAAGCAGTAGTGGAGAGACACTGGAGCGAGCTGTCTGCATACATGGGAAGACAGCCCTCATCATATTAAGACCTGTTCATGTTTGGAAGATTTTGCACCTCCTACTTAGATGGTAGTTTTCCTGACTACAACCAGCTGAACAGGAGTCCAGGGTAGTCCAAGACACGTCTAGCCCACAAATGCCACATCACTCCCCCAAAGAGATTAGGAGAGAATTTCCTATCAAAATCATCTCACTTGGACCAACATCAACTTCATGTAAGTTTAGAGGAGATCCTCACCCTGGAGGATTCTGGGATTTAGAATCTCCTAGATTTAGGAGGAAATTTAGCATCACTATATTCTTCTCTGGGAAATGCTTCCAGATGACAATTTAGTGTCTTCAGAAGAAAAATTTCACTTTCTTCATACATATCCCAATTGAGACCCAGCTGGGAAAACACTAAGACTACACACCACAACTCTAAGCTGCCCCAAAAAATCCGTTCCTCTTTAACTCAAGTTTCAGCCTTTGCTTTCAACAACTAGTAAACAGAACTGTGAAAAAGTGAGGAATTTTGGTAATTTTGTATGATTCCTATGCCTGTCACAGTTTCTCTCTGTGCTTTACATTGCATTGCCATGCACTGAGTGTAAAGGGAAAGACAGGAGGTGGCTGTGTCACATAACTCTCTGGCGTGACATGAATGGGTTGTTCTAGCCAGTCCACATCAATGAAGGATCCAGAAAGACAATAGGAACCCCATTGTTCAGGTCATTTACAAATAGCAACCAACAGCCAAGAAGGAGACGACTTTCCCCACCTCTCTGCAAGGAAGCAGAGCAAAGGCCCCACGCTGGAGAACAAGGTGAGAGGCGTCAGATGTCTGTGTTAGGAGCTGGCCTTTGGAGAGACCCAGAAATCTCACCTGGGACTGACAGAGACAGAGAGAGACCAAGCCAAACATGGACTCTACAGCAGCTTGGCTGGGTAGAGCCCTGATGGTGGCCAGCCTGAACTCTGCCGTCACCTTTGTTTTTCTGTGCTAATCTAAGGACTTCCTGATGCTGTATCCCACTTGACTAATAAATCCTTCTCTGTTTTGAAAAGACTACCTGGCACCACTGCAAATGCTTGCTAAGATTCACTGATCCCTGAGGAAGGCAAAAAGTCTCTGAACAGAAGGTCTTTCTCTATTGGCGCTCACTCACGGTATTCAACAGGAGTGCTGGAGCCCGGAGGCTCGGTCCTGGAGGCACCGAGGCCCCATGGCTTACTCGTAAGGCAGAGTGGAGCTTCTTAGAGGCTATTTAAAAGCTGGGGTGTAGCAGCGACCTGTGGATCCGTGAGAAAAACTAGCATACCTCAGCCAGGATCTATATTGGCAAGGAAAAACCAAAGAGCAGGCTGCTGAGAGCTGATTTGCCACCATGGAGGAAGGGGAGAACATCAGCTACCCAGGCCTGGCTGTCTCTCCCAGCTCCTTCGTCGGAAAAGCACAGGCAGGACTAGATAGATCTCTGCTCCTCCCACACATCTCAGCCACCAGAATTCCCTCTAGAGGGAATGGGGAGGGAAAGAAGGTAAGCTGTGTAAAGAGAAGGAAAATGACACTTGAATTTAAGATGATGCTTGGTCCTCTCCATGCTCCAGAGGAGGCGGTGTGCCGCCATGTACAAGGAAGCTGCTGCGTACCTCATCAAGTGGGGGTCACTGGGGAGAAGATCCACATGCAGGACATAAAGCCTATGCCATCAGGTACAGCTTTTCCACTGCCTAAAGTAAAGACAGGGACAAGCATATACAGGACTTGTGTCCACGACACTGAGTTTTTTCCTGTCTCCATCTGCTGGAAGGGAGGTATAAACTCAATGACTGGGCTATCTTAGGAAGGTCTGCATGTTCTCTCTCTTTCATGCACACACACCCTCCCTGCATATTCAAACACTAAGACTGAATTCAAAAACCATCTGCCTTGATATAATTTCCATTGATACTCTGCAATGCAGGCATTACGCCCTTTATTTCTATCATGGAGAAAATAAGACAACTCCAAGAGTCTTAAAAAAATTCTATCGGGCCATATACAGTCACCATTACCATAATAGTAAACAAACAAAAGTAGACGGGAGAAAGTCACTTCTGCGTAGCTAAATCCAGAATTTTAGAGTGGGTTTGCGTTCACCTGCTCAAGGTGACTATCATGAATGTCTTCGGTCATTACTGATGTGGAAAGGGCAAGTTAGTTTTCAACATAAACAGCAATAAAATGCATATCCTGTTCATGTTTCATGGCAGAGAGCACTTAAAGTGAACACAAAGGACACAGATGAACCTTTTCTCACTAATCTAAATGAAAATTCTGTTTGTTTGTGTGTTAAAGTAACATGCTTCACATCCTGCCAAACTTTGTGGAGCTATTCATTAGAAATCTGCAACACCATCTTAGTTTCCTATCTGGTAAAGTGACTAGTTAGGAAACAAACAGCAAGACTGCTTGAAAATTACACAGCTAGCTTCCTTTCTAATAACAAGCTAAACAAATCTAGTATTCTAGGTTTATAATGCTGCCTCTGGTGTGGAGCCAAGAGCATACTGTCAAACCCCTATAATGTAAAAAAGAAGAAAATGTACAGCTGGGTGCAACAATATTCAGCAACCACATCCTCTGGGGCTCCCCAACCCTCCCCCTTACTCTAGGGGTGTTTTTCTTGACATATGGTGCAAACCTAAGTGTAGTGAAATTCTATCACCAGGAAATCATGAACACCAGGGTATCTGGGAATCTGCAGCTGACAGTAACTTTTATGGTGGTGGAATTCCAAAGGGCTTCATGTTATCACTCCAACAAAGCTCACAAAAAGTATACTATAGAAACCAATCCTGAAGAAAAGTTGCAAAAACCCCAGGGGATCTATTCTCTTAGCTTTTGGGCCAGCCTGCAATTACATTTAGTGGAAATGCATAATTTTTCCACTGTAACACACCATGTTTTTTTCCCTGCCTTTAAATGAATGGCAATAACAATCAATTATTTTGTAAACCATCCCTGGTACTACAGTAAAGCCAGCTTGCTTTTTATTTCTCCCCTTCCCTTTTCTTGTTTCCTCCATCACTTCCTCCAATCAGCATTTTTACAAGAAAGATTACAATGTTTACTACATGGAAATGCCAGATATCATTTGAAATACTTCAGTTTTTATACTTAGTTTTACTAAGTCCTTACATGCAGATTTTTATTTTTTATTTGTATAGTAAGTAAAGCAGAAGTGAGTTTCTTCCATTATCCTGATAGTCTGCATGATCTCTCTTAAATGAGAGATATAAGAGTTTGCCATGTTTATTCTCTTCCACAGCTACAACAATGAAGAATGTAGTACATGCAAGGTTTTTTTTTCTTAATTGAAAATTAGTAAGTAAGTTCCTAGGAAGTTATAAATAGAGAGAGAAGTATAAGCCTTGTCAAATAAGAAATTCTAGTTTCAGCATCTAAATGCATAGGAGCCTGAATGTTTGTGACTTCTTGAGCAGGAAGAAATGGTGTTCCACCAATCAGACTGTAAATTAACTAACCCCATGAGGAAGAGTCAGGGTAAATAAGACTCCTGTTTACATAAGGATTCAAAATTATGCTGGATTGTCCAATGAAATAGCTAGTTTGGAGACCCCACCCTTCCCAAAAAGAGGGCATTCCTAGTGGCCTTAGATGAGATATAACAAGGACATCAGAGTGGCCTAAAAGAATTAGACCTGCAGTCACAAAGCACTCACAGAAAGACATCAGGAGCAACTATGGGGCAGCTGGAGTAATCATGTGACCAATGGCAACCACCACCAGGAAAAAATATTCTCTTGGGCCATGGGGGCAGAGTAGGAGTGACATAGTCCTAATGTAAGACAGCACATTTGTGGCTCCCAATTGATGATGGCAATATCTGAATAGAAAGCTTTTCTCTTTGGGAAGATCCTGAGTGAAGAAGGAAGCCCTGTTTCCAAGTAAACCACAGGCCTACAGTAGAGGGAAGGTTTTTACTGACAGACCTGCCACTATATCAGAGTTCAGTAGGGTAAAGTATTCTAACCTAAAATAGAGAGAATCGCTGACCAAGCTGTCTTGAGTGACTGCCTCTGACGAGGCCACTAACAGGCTGAGTCCCCAGGGGTTGAAATAGAAATCCATATTCTGTGAGCAAGAATTTTTCAGAATTCGCACACACCGTAATAGCAATTCTAAAAAAAAAAAAATGTTCTATACCTTACAGAAAGAGAGAAATGTTTAAAGTCCATCTAATGATCAAGTCAAATAATCAGTGACATTTCATCCCCGCAAGAAAATTTGCACTTGAGGGAAAGGGGAGAAAGGAGATTATTCCCCAGGCTGTACCGCTGTCTTTACTCTTGATGTTGTACAGCGCCAAAACTAATAAAAAAAGTGAAGCCCAGCAGCACTACAGCTCTCACTCATTCTATTACAGAAAGATAATGGCCAGCTTCCTCTCTCTCCGATCTGTTCTTTGCAGCAATGATTAACTACATGGAATGAAGCCACCAAAAAAAAAAAAAAAAAAAACCAATAACTTATTTCACACAGCTTAAAAGTTCCAAAGCTTACCCAAAGAGATCCAGCTGTCAGTAAATAAATTTACATTAGTCAAAGCTTGATACTAAAATGAATTGTATTTTGCAATCACTGGCATAATAACCAGGCTTTTTTAATTAGACAAAGTGACATTACAGAACAGTCTTAACAGGTCACACTACCCCACAGCAATGTTTAAACCACCGAGAGCCTGGGGTGTTTACAGGGAGGGGACAAGCAGAAACGGGAGGTGGAAGATGAGAAATAGAAAGAACAGTGGTACAAGTGACAAATCCCTGCCAAGGGATATATTTAAAAGGAGGAAATCTTTGCTATTTTATCAGGGAAGTCAACAATGCTCACTTGGTCTAGCGTGAAATCTTACTTTATATCCAGAAACTTAGATACATGCAACTCAGTCTCTCTCATGTATTCATCGCCCTGCATATCTGTATTAATTCAAGGCTATAGCTCTATAGAACACCAGGTTTCCAAACCTATTTAATTGTCTTTTCACAAAACTGATTTGACAGCTATCAGCATGCATTCTTATAGTCCTAACTAACTTGCAATATGACACTGAGAAAACTGAAATACATTATACCCAAGGCAGTTAAAGTAACAATCTTTGCCAGATGTGGGAACCACGAGTCTGAAATATGCAAAAGAGCTTTTTAAAAAATCCCATTTACATCATCATCATAAGTGCCCATAAAATAATTTAAATTCAACCATGAAGACCAGTAGGCAACTCACCTCAAGAGTACACAACAGTGCTGAACCAGTAAATACAACATCAGAAAGCTACTACGTAATTATAACAAGTATTCTGGTCTCCAAATCAAATGAAATTCAGTACCAGGCAAATACTGGTAATACTACTCTTAGCCTAACAGAACAAAGTAGATCAACAAACATGAGTAAGCCTTGAACTACACAAGAGCTGGAGAGGGGCATAGGCAGAAACTTATTTCTATATTTTTTGTCAAACTAAGTTTGGTTTAATAGACTGCCTCCTCTAATTGTCATTTGGATGACTTGGTTTTTAAAAAATATGTTTTATTTGCTAGTCAGAAGATACATTTAGCTTGATATTCCTTTAACAGGTCAGTTTTCTTTTTTTTTTATTATTTTACATTGCGAGGCACTGGATGTTAGTTAAATAGTTTACTTCATGTCTTCATTTTGAAAAGCTTCGTGGTACATTTTTTCGGTATGGGCCACCGTCATTTGCTGTTGATGTAAAGTTACATAAACCAACAACCACTGAGAGCAGTGGCACTGACTCAAAGTTATTTCTATTGTGGTAGCACTCCAAGTATGCAAACAGTTCCCCACTGCGCTAGATGCTGTATAAACACACACAAAGAATTTGTCCCAAAGAATTTGTAATCCAAGGCCCCAATCTTGCAATGCATCACAAACACGTGGGCATGCACAGACACTGGGATCGATCCATTGCAGAATCAGAGCCTAAAACAGCAAACACCACACAAAGGGTGAAGGAGAGGGAGAAAAGTCAATGTACACTTTTGGTCATTTTGGGGTTTTGTTTTTAAACACACCTAGTTTTGTTTTCTAGCTAGATAAACAAATGCTAGTGAGCTATACCCAGTTACCCCTCAGCCTATCCATAATTAGTTGGCTTATAACTTGTATATGTCATGGAAAAAGTAGATCTCAGTTTGGGAAGAGAGCAGTTCCATTTTTATAACTACAAAAGGACTAAACTTGACAGTGAGTATGAATTACTTCCCTGACTATCCCAAGCTGAGAAACTTTGTACACTGACCTATTCACCGCACAATGCTAAAAATATAGTCAGCTGCTCTTAATCCAAAACACATCTATGGAACAATATGGATTCCTTTGGTGGCCACAATACCACCTCTCAGTTCTTTACATACTTCTGTAAAGGCTGTGTAGCCTAGCAGATAAATGCTTTGGTATATGAAGCCTTCTCTTAGTCTAAGACATTTCAGGGCGGTCTTTGTGCTAAAGTTCCCTTACTCTAGCAACAGCTGTTAAATACTCAATGCTATCCTGAAGAGGTGCACTTATCTCAACTGAAAGTTGATCAATTTATCTGATAATCCTAGCTTCTTCGGACTCTTCCACTCAAGAGCCGGGCAGACACAATGAGTAGTAAGATGGTCAAAGTACAGGCATGTAACTTTGTCCAGATACATAGTGAAGAAAGGGCAGGGCCCGGTCACTTTGGAGAAAATATGCAAGCCAAGGGCCAGATCCACCGAGGCTGAAAGTCCAGCAGGACTCCATTGATGTCAGCTGACAATCTGAATCCAGGTCTTCCTGGCACTTCTGACTATATTCCAGTACTTGAGACATTGTCTTGCCTTGTTTCCCCTTTGCCTTCCTTAAAGCTTTCCAAAACAAAAAGGGATTACAGGAAAGGCGTTCACAAGTGGAAATTTCTATTGGGTGGAGAATTCATCCTGTGCTAGCTCTCCCATTTCCAGAGCAGATTACAATACTTGTACATTAGGACAAATACAAATGAAAACCAACATTTAGGCATATGAAATAACTAGATAACAATTATTCCACAATCTCCTTTAACTGCCACACGTCCAGGTGGATTTCCCCACCCACCTTGCCAGGTTCCATTACCCCAGAATGTGATGAGCCGTGATTTGGGAGGAGCAGGGGAGGGGAGTGTTTTTGACAATCTGAAGACAATAGTTTATCAGAGGAGGACGACTTTGTTTTCCCGGTCTATTGCCAGTTAACAGATCACAGTTGGCACTTGCACATTTACTGTCTGTTCTCAGAAGGATGGAGTTTTGATAAGCCTCTTTTCACTTGTGTAAGAAGAGCTTGAGTTCAGTTCACACGGAGAAGTGGTCAACTAAAAAAGTGAACAAGCCTTTCTCTGAGACTCCAGGAACAGCTGGACTCTCCGGGCTTGTCTACATTACCCGCTGGATTGACGGGCAGCGATCGATCCAGCAGGGGTCAATTTATCGCGTCTAGTCTAGACGCGATAAATCGACCGCCGAGCGCTCTCCTGTCAACTCCAGTACTCCACCAGAGCAAAAGGCACAGGTGGAGTCGACAGGAGAGTGTCAGCTGTCGACTCACTGCATTGAAGACACCGCGGTGAGTAAATCTAAGTACGTCGACTTCAGCTATGTTATTCACGTAGCTGAAGTTGTGTAACTTAGAACGATCCCCCCCCACCCCAGTGTAGACCAGACCTCAGACTAGCCACAGTTCCTATCTTCAGTTCTCCTGAATAACTGCCCAGTGAGGACTGTGGAGGACAACTTCACATTCTCATATGAAGGTTTCAGTTCCACTCCAACTCAGAGACACAATAAAGCTGAAGAAGTGGGAACGGCAAAGGATCTTCCCCCAGCTTGGAATCCCCTAGCACAGAAGGAGGACTTAAAAGGCTAGATGAATAACTAATTTGAGGAGACCGCATGAGATAACCCACTTATTAATTTCAGGTGGATGTGGTGCTGCATTTGGTTATCTAATAAGCTAAATAGACTGGTGCGACACAGAAGCCCCTTGGCAAAGGGTCCCCTATTCTTTGCAAACAACTCCTCTCAGACCTGACAAACTCACTGTACCAAATATGTCTTAAACAGTATTTAGCCATAAAGGGTAACAGATAAGGTATCCACAGAAAGCTCATAATTATCAAGACTCAATCACTGTGAGATGTCTGTACGGGTAATATTTAAGAAATAATGTTGCTATGTTGAAAGTATGCTTTCTGGCTTTGGAGTAAAAGTCAGTCACTAAGGGAGAATATGTCTTGGTGATGGCCTGTTCAAGCAGGAGGGCGTTGTCACTCTTCCTGGTTAGCCAGTGACATAACACAAGGCTCAATTGTCTAGCCTTGCTCCATCCCAAGACTATCAATGGAAAACCACGAGAGACAACGGCAAACAATCAAAACCACTTGGAGGAAACATTTTGTGGAGTGGGGGTGTTTTCATGCAAATCTGAATCCTGATTCCAGGAAAGCCAGCCAGCTCTGCAACAGACTGAACTTTGGGGAGAAACCTAGTTTATTAGATAGGAAAAGTAACTCTTAGTAATTGTAGACCCTAGTTCATGTTTTATGATTTTGTTTTGTATGTAATCATGTTTCCATCACTCTGTTTCTAGTTGAATCTCTACTCCTTCTTAAATAAATCTTTTGTTTTATTACAAGCACTATGCTTTATACAGAAGCAGTGATTTACGGTAAAAACTAGTGAAGTGTGGTACACTGCTTCTTTGGGGGCAGAGGATCTGGGATTTCTGTGAGTAGCCAGTGTCATGGCTGGACTTCACAGGAGAATGCTTCAAAGGATCTCAAGGACTGGGGTGCAACTATTGTTAACCTGCAAGGTGAAGAAGGCAGGGTTGGCAAAGCCCACAGGAGAGCACTTGAGTGGCTACAAGGCTGGTGGTGTTAGGAGGCAAAAACCCAGCCATCACTGGCAAGGCTCCTCTCGCTAGAGGCAGGGGATAACATAGCGACTCTCCGTTCTGGGTACCCTGAGAACCATCCCAGCGGATACAATATCTAGTCTACCCGGGAAAAGCAGCCTATTGTCTCAATATAGCCATGCTGAAGTCCTTCCATCAGAGGATATCAGATTTCCTTCTGGGCCTTGGGTTCCGGGCACTGAGCACCAGAAGCTGGAATAGAGTTGTAATCAACCCAAATGAAAACTGGAGAAGTTGAAGGTTTTCTCAGCTTAGCTGCATAAAGAACACAAGAACCCACTACCACGGCATATGAAGTGGTTCCAAATTATAAGATTTTCTTCCCCTTCAGCCTAGTAGATTATTTCACCTACGACATGAAAAGCAAGCAATAAGAACAAAAGCTGCCCAAGAAAGATTAAGTCTCCAAAATATCGTTTTCACACAGAGATTTTTGGTGGACTTCGCAGAGAGGCAGAAAGTGAAATTAGCCTGTGATAAGAAAAGCAGTTACACTGATTAGAAGGCACAGGAATGCTTTGCTTCGGTTGGTTGCCATCTTCCTGAGATACAAAGGGGGAGACTACACATTGGTCAGTCTGCAGCCACATCACAAAGAGAGTTCCATTTCAGTGGTCATGTTGAGGGCCCTACCAAATTCCTGGCCATGAAAAACGTGTCACGAACTGTGAAATCTGATCTCCCCCATGAAATCTGGCATGCAGCCAGGGGTTACTACCCTGCACAGGGGCTCCAGCTGCTGGTATGGGGATGGACGAGACTTCCTCTTCCCCTGCAGTGGCTGCTCCCTGAGCTGGTCAGACTCACCTCCGCGATCTCCCCCGGCTGCAGGAAGCTTGGTGGCTTCAGCTGTCACCTCTCCACACAGGGAGGCTGTAGCTCCAGCTGTCAGCCCCCCACTCGGGTGGGAGACTACCAGGAAAACTGGACATGTGGTAACCCATCCCCCTATGCCCTGCGACCCTCACTTCTGTGCTGTTGCTGGCAGTGGCGCTGGCTTTAGAGCTGGGTGCCCAGCCAGCAGCCTTCCTCTCTGGCCGCCCAAGTGTGAAGGCACCGTCCTTGCCAGCAGGAGGGCAGAAGAAAGGGTGGCAAGCCCATGAACCCCCCACCCTGACTGCCTTTTAGGTTGGGACCCCCCACAATTCCAACATCATGAAACTTCAGACGTAAACCTCTGAAAACAAATTTTAAAACCCCTGGCCGTGAAATGGACCAAAATGGACTGTGAATCTGGTAGGGCCCTAGTCATGTTTAACAAGAGAAAGCTTAGTTTGTCTGGCCTTCCCACACATCCCCAAAGTCAGAGTGTGTGCACACAGTGTACAAACCTTTGAAGGAGAAAAGTTAAACATGTTACAATCAGGACATGTGTACACACACACACAAATTTTTACATTAAGGTAGCTTTACTTAGATAACTTTAGTAACTGGCTTTTCTACTTGTGAAATTCACTAGACTAAACCAGATACATTAGACAGACCTTAGAACTGAAAATTCCACTCCACACTCCTCCCATGTTCCCTAGCTCCCCCGCCCCCCTGATAAAAATTGTCTTTTAAAAAAATAAAAATAGCAACAGCAGCAGAACTAAGACTAAAGCAGCAGTAGGCAGGAGTGGCAGAGAAAAGAACAGGAAAGGCTGAGCACTTCTGGTTTCATATCTGCCCAAACATCCCTTCTTATCATCATCAACAGGGGAGCAAAACAAAACGTCATTGTTTTCTTAAAGGTATTTTTTTTTTATTTTAGTCAATTTTAAAAAGATTCTAGTTGACAGCATCCATTTAAGTGCTGAGAAAACTCCCACTCCGCCACTACAGTTCTCTGACTTTATATTGCTTATTTCTAAGGGTACAACACAGCAGACTTAATTTTCAGGCCTTCATTATTGCTACAATAGCAAATAAAAGGCTCAAATGCATTTTCCTCTTTTGGCAGGTCTCTTTAAAAAGTGATCCCTCTCCCGCCCGCCAGCATAGTTTAGTCAACTCAACCAATGAAACTTGTTCCCTCTGAATATCATTTAAAACTACTGTGCCTGGATTTTCTTTTTGAAAAGTAAGAACTATCCACTCAATTTCACGTACCTTCAATAGTATTTGTGAAAGGATTAATGGTCTTGTGGTTAGTGCAAAAGACTAGTAGTAAGGAGGTGAGGTTTTTTATTCATCTCTCTGCCACAGATTTCCTGTGTGACCCTGAATATTAGAAAGTCAAGGTGGATGAGGTAGTATCTTTTATTGGTACAGTAAAACCAATAAAAGATATTATCTCACCCACCATGTCCCTCTAATATCCTGGGACCAATACGGCTACAACACCACTGCATGTGACCTGAAATACATCACTTATGGCTAGACTGTGGCAAAGAATGTGTGGTGAAGACTCCCTCTGCAGGGGGAAATATGGCTGCTGTACAGTTCTCAAAATGGTAATAATCACAGGCATGGCATGAATGATTAATCCTTAAGTCACTTTGGAGATTCTCACATCTGATGGAAGATGACCAAACTGTTGCTCCTGTATACAAACCAGAAACTATTTTAATACCTCTAGGGGTCCAGAAGGAATATTCTCCTACTTAAAACTCTACTCAAGCACCACGTACACCATTATTCCCACATCACCACCACCCCATACTTTCTATTGGAGAGACTTGCACTGGCCATTGTAGGCAGGATAGCAAAAAAGATGGGATTGACAGTGTAATATAGCCATTCCATGACCCTACTTAAAGTGAAGCCAGATATGGAATTTCTATAGAGGTGTTGTTCTCAACTTAGTTAAAATTGGCAGAGTCAGAAATAGCCATCAGGTCATAAACATGCCTGATCTTGCTTTAGACTGTGTCAGCATTCAAGGCACTTATACAACACTCTACTCTTCTCTCTCTACATACGTTGCTACGCCAATTTTCTCAGAGGGGGAGGAATCAGTATTTTCCCTATTTTGATTTTGGGGGGGGGGGGAAAGAGAGATTAATAAATGAAATATACAATTCCTAGGTTTTCCCTTTCCCTCGTCCTTCCTGATTTTCTGTGTCCTCATTAATCCATTGACATGACACTGCATGATGTAGCAATGTTCTAAATTGGTGCCACTTGTGCATATAATACACCAAAAAAACAAAAACCCACAGACCAAATGTGCATATAATTGATTTGAGCCTAATTTAAGCACTTCCACCATACATCCTTTCTTAATTCCCTTAGGGATCCAAAGACTAAGGCCTTGGCTACACTGGCAATTCACAGCGCTGCACTTGCTGCGCTCAGGGGTGTGAAAAAAAACACACACCCCTGAGCGCAGCGCTATAAAGCACCAGTGTAATCAGCGCCTGCAGTGCTGCACGCTCGCAGCGCTGCAAGCTATTCCCCTCGGAGAGGTGGAGTACTTGCAGCGCTGTGAGAGAGCTCTCGCAGCGCTGGCGGCGCGACTACACTCGCGCTTCGCAGCGCTGTGAATCCGCGAGTGTAGCCAAGGCCTTAGTCCCATAGAGTTTTACAGCCATGTTCTGCAGATTCCTCAGTACAGAGGGAAAAATATAATTAGGAAACCTCTTAGACAAGAAAACAGTGAAATATCCAGCAGTGACCATTTAGCCAAACACTACGTTTATATTTAACTGCTACATTAAATTAAAAAAAAGTTTAAAATTCAAAATGACTTTGACAAATTGGAAGAGTTGGGGGGAGCTCACCATTTGGCCAGCAACTCAGTCCCATGAGCGGCTGTGGCAGAGTCCGCATCAAGGGGATGCTGAACGCCTCTATTACATCCTCTTTGGCTTGGACTGTCTTAGAATTCCAGTCCCTGGGAATGTTTAAAGGAGAGCAACTGCCATTTTCTTTTATGCTTTTTCTCCTCACTGGGTGACTAACTGAGGAAGGATGGCGATCCTGTGGCTTTCCAAAGGCAACCCTGTGCCAACGTGAGGCTTTCCCTTGGTTGTAAAAGCAGCAAACGTCCCTTTCAATGGAATTTGGCAGAGCACAGGAACAGGAAAGGCATTTCTCACCCCTGGTCTTTTTACTGAGGGGTCTACCATTTTTGAGTCTGCCTGCCCCCTCAGGGAAGCTGCAGCAGCACCTCAGTGAAAACAACTACCCCATAATCAGAATTTGCAGCCAAATTAATCAGACACTGCTCAAAATTGGGCTGTAGGCAAAGAAAAGAAATTTTGAAGGGAGGAGGTAAGATTCCCCTGTCCTAAGGGAAGGTCTGCTACCTCCTTTGCTAGTCTGGAGGGAGAGAGAACCATCTGGCTTTTCACTGGAAGGAAATCAGCCTTTTCCTAGTGTTAACAAGTCTCCTCCTTGCAAAGCTGCCAGAGTGACGGAAGGCCTACTGTTAGAATCTGTGGGACTACATCATAAAAATATTGAAGCCAACAAACCAAAACACTCAGGACAAATTTGTGGAAGAGCATTGTACAGCTGGTCCATAAATCAATAACAAGCGAAGTCAACAATTCAGATTGCATCATACTCTATTAACTAAACACTTCCTTAAGGTCAACTCTAAACAAGTCTATTACCGTGCTACTCATTACAAAAATTCGACATGACTGCAGTAGTGCTGGGGCAGGGTTAAGTTTATGGTTATTGTTTCACTACAAATGGTTTGCTTGGGAGTGCAATCTTAACATTACATTTGTTATTTAAAAAAAAAAAAAAAAAAACACAACACTACCTTATAAAGTTAACTAATAGCACAGATTTACTTGCAACCTAGATTTCATTAAGGTAAAGTTTTATATAAGGGATAGTGTGATAACTAAACATCTACATGTTTCAACAACTAGCACCTTCAGGAACTCCCTTAGGATAGAGAGAAGAAAAATAAAGACAGGGCTAGGACTACAATTTACCGGAGAGTTAGACGACGCCTGTGGAAGACAACAACTGGCCTTCTTCAAAACCCTGAATAAAAAGACCACCCCTTGTTTTACTGCTCCAGTGACAAACTCCAATTATGTGCTGCTTTTTAGGGTGTAAGATGACAAACTTGGATGAATGAGCAGTTCTTGGATTTGCCTTCAGTTTACACAGAATTATTTGGAATAAAGGAAAGCCTGAAAACCAAATAAGTTGTCATGAAGTAAAATAAATGGAAGTTAGGCAAGCAGCACGTCAATCTGGCAGACTGGCTGGTCTAGTCTGAGTAAAGAGATAGGTCAGTGAGACTCCACAGTACATATTAGATCCGCAGAAACAGAAATTTTAATATACATCTTTATGGCTATAGCAAAGATACCTGGAGTTTTCTGTTAAGCTGAAAAGCAGGTTACACGAACACTTGAAGTATTGTCATATGCAATTATCTAAGGTAGAGGTGGGCAAACTACAGCCCACATCCGGCCCACGGGACCGTCCTGACAGGCCTCTGAGCTCCTGGCCCGGCATGCTAACCCCCGGCCCCTTTCTGCTGTTCCCCCTTCCCCGCAGCCTCAGCTCACTGCGCCGCCAGCGTAATGCTCTTGGCGGCGGGGCTGTGAGCTCCTGGGGCAGCGCAGCTGCAGAGCCCGGCCTGACCCAGTGCTCTGAGCTGCACGGTGGCGTGGCTGGCTCCAGCCGAGCGGCACAGCTGCCTGTCCTGGTGCTCTGGGTGGCATGGCTGTAACGCCGCCAGCCACCGGTGCTCCAGGCAGTGCGGTAAGGGGGCAGGGAGCAGGGGGGGTTGGATAGAGAGCAGGGGAGTTTGTGGGGGGGTGTTCAGGGGCGGGGGTGTGCATAGGGGTCGGGGCAGTCAGAGGGCAGGGAACAGGAGGGTTGAATGGGGGCAGGGATCCTGGGGGGGGCAGTCAGGAAGGAGATGGGGGGTTGGATGGGGCGGCGGGGGGCAGTCGGGGCAGTGGTTCCGGGGGCGGTCAGGGAGAAGTGGTGGTTGGATGGAGCAGGGGTCCCGGCGGGGCCGTAAGGGGGCGAAAAGCAGGTGGGTTGGATGGGGGTGTAGGCCAGCCCATGCCTGGCTTTTTGGGGAGGCACAGCTTCCCCTAATCGGCCCTCCACACATTTTCGGAAACCTCAACGTGTCCCTCAGGCCAAAAGTTTGCCCGCCTGGATCTAAGGACTCATAGAATTTTAAGAGGAAAGCAAAACATATGAGTAAGAATTCATGCTCCCATAGGAGTAAATCCACTAGCAAACCTGGACTAGATCCAACAGGCCTCCACATATATACAGGTTTAAACTTATTTTACAATGTTTTCTACAGCACCTTCCTTTCCCTCACACCCAAACTGGTCAACTTCATTGATACAATTGCCTCTCCAGTGTTTTGCTAAACAGACTGTATGCAATACACCCAACAAGCCTTTTTTGTTTTTAAAAGCCTATTCAAACAAACTTACAAAAGCCATTGATACACAACCTAAGAATCCTGCATTTAAAAAAAGATATAATTAAAATAAAAAGTCATGGCCAACAAACTCAAGTCATCAAAGTAGCAGAGTTTTCTGTTAAAAGAAATCTGAGTTTATGGTGGTATAATTTAAAGTTTGACTGCAAGAAGTACAATACTGCAATAATTTAAATTGCTCTATACTTTCACATGTAATAAAAGCAGATAAAAATGTATCCTTGGAGGTCAAATAAGCACATCCATTTTCAAACCACCTCTCTCAGTGAGTGAAAGGGCCTATGCAAGCACACTTGGGCATCATATAAAAATCCAGGAGCATCATCCATAAAATGGTTCCTCCCACAGGAAAAATTAGCAAACACAAATATGACATGGGAAGATTTCAGCCATATGGAGAACAATGCACGTCAGAAGTGGTCAGGTTTTTGTTCAGGTTTTAAAAATGAGCATTTCCACTTGTTCCCTAGGCTACAGTTAGAGTCCAATATTTTTAGTAACACATGAGATTGCTTTTGCTGAACTGCAGAGATACACAATTAGAAAAATAAATCTTGCTAGATAGTTATCTTCATAAGAGCTCTGACAGTTCAAACAAATTCTATCCACAGTTGGGATGTCAAGGTGCCTACACATTCTAAGAGAAATAAACAAAACAAAACAAAACAGCAAAGTTTAAGGTTGCAAAGTCAAGCTCTCAAGTCAGGAAATGCAAGAAGTAAGGTTGCCCATGCAATCTTAATTCTGTCCCCTTATGCATATGCATGATGACAGTCCAGCTACATGCAGACAGTACTCCTCCCAACCTTGTCAGACCCCTGTCTCATTTTAATGCTTGTCAAGGATGCCAAACAGACAACCCTGAATAAGGTAGTTCTGTGGGTAAGCAGACAAGTTCTGGCTAAGCAAGCTTCCCCACGCTTACGTGTCAGTGCATCTCAACCCTTACTGGGAGGGGTGACCCGCTCTATCAGTAAAAGGGTAGGTCAGTGTCCTTGTCATTTCAACCTTTAATTTCCTCTGATAAGAACACCAAAGTTGCCAATTGTGATGGAGCCTGTCTACCACGAACTGAACCCAAACATTTCACATAGCCCATCAGATGACAAGTTTAGAGTGACTACTAAGCAAAGATGGATTTGTGCAGGTGACATACCTGCAAAAGATTATGAACACCTCAGCCAATCAGGGGTTTGGTGGCACTGCATAGGATAGATCTCCAATACTGAAAACTCCTTTTATTTTCTTTGGTAACTATCTCTGACCTTTTGTGCCTACCACTTATATTCACTTAAAAATCTATCTTTCTGTAATTAATAAATCTGTTTTACATTTTACCTAAAACAGTGTGTTCTGGTTGAAGTGCTTGGGAAATCTCAGTTCAGTTTACAAAGGCTAGAGCAGGGGTGGCCGACCTGAGCCTGAGAAGGAGCCAGAATTTATCAATGTACATTGCCAAAGAGCCACAGTAATACATCAACAGCCCCCCATCAGTTCCCCGTCTCTCATGCCTCCCGCCCACCGGCAGCCCCGCCGATCAGCCCCTCCCCCTCCCTCCCCGCACCTCCCGAACTGCTGTTGCGTGGTGTGCAGGAGGCTCTGGGGGGAGAGGGGGAGTAGCGAGAGCATCGCACGCTCAGGGGAGGGGGCAGGAAGGGATGGAGTGGGGGCAGGGCCTGTGGCAGAGCAGGGGGTTGAGCAGTGAGCAGCCCCAGCACATTGGAAAGTTGGCGCCTGTAGCTCCAGCCCCTGAGTCAAAGCCTATACAAGGAGACGCATATTAACTTCTGAAGAGCCGCATGTGGCTCCGGAGCCACAGGTTGGCCACCCCTGGGCTAGTGTGTGTCCACTCCACATCGAGGAAGGGGCAACTGAGTAATGAACTTATACTGGTCAGGCTTCTGGGCAAGGCAATATATTCCGGGGGTGCAAAGGTGGGGGGTTGGAAGATTTGCTGGTGCCTTTCTCTGTGTAATTCGTGAGTAGCTCAGGGAGCATTCACGCAATTTATCTAGGTGTGGGGCTCCACGTGCTGTTCTGCTAAGTGATAACAGCACCTGGAGGGGTTTGCTGCTTGTCACTAGCAAAGCACTGAGATAGACATCCCACGCTGGCAAGTTAAGGGGGCACAGCGGTACCCCAGTTTCAGGTTGTACTCCGGGGATCCCATCGCAGTCCGTTTTGGAGTAAAACAAATTACTAACACCAGAGTGCAAATGAAACATTTTCTCTAATGTTTCTCCTTCAAAAGAAATGTTTCTTACTACAAAAAACTCCATCTCCAGCTTAGTTTTAGGATTAAAATTCAAAATGATCTGGACAAACTGGAGAAATGGTCTGAAGTAAATAGAATGAAATTCAATAAGAACAAACGTAAAGTACTCCACTTAGGAAGGAATAATCAGTTGCACACATACAAAATGGGAAATGACTGCCCAGGCAGGAGTACTGCGGAAAGGGATCTGGGGGGTCATAGTGGATCACACGCCAAATACGAGTCAACAGTGTAACACTGTTGCAAAAAAAGCTAACATCATTGTGGAATGTATTAGCAGGAGCATTGTAAGCAAGACAGGAGAAGTCATTCTTCCGCTCTACTCCGCTCTGATTAGGCCTCAACTGGAATATTGTGTCCAGTTCTGGGCGTTACACTTCAGGAAAGATGTGGACAAATTGGAGAAAGTCCAGGGAAGAGCAACAAAAATGATTAAAGGTCTAGAAAACATGACCTATGAGGAAAGATTACTAGGTTTGTTTAGTCTGGAGAAGAGAAGACTGAAAGGGGACACGATAACAGTTTTCAAGTACATAAAAGACTGTTACAAGGAAGAGGGAGAAAAATTGTTCTTCTTAACCTCTGAGGACAGGACAAGAAGCAATGGGCTTAAATTGCAGCAAGGGCGGTTTAGGTTGGACATTAGGAAAAACTTCCTAACTGTCAGAGTGGTTAAACACAGGAATAAATTGCCTAGGGAGGTTGTGGAATCTCCATCATTGGTGATTTTAAAGAGCAGGTTAGACAAACACCTGTCAGGAATGGTCTAGATAATACTTAGTCCTGCCTTGCGTGCAGGGGACTGGACTAAATGACCTCTCGAGATCCCTTCCAGTTCTATGAGTCTAGTTCCTGGTACTGCTCAGAGAAAACTGCTTTATTTTTTAAAAACATGTGTGAATTTAATGTTAATGTTGACGTTACTACGGTGCTGGGCTAGCCAAACTTAAGCAAATTTATCTTTGTAAAGATTATGATAGAAAAATTAATAGTTAATGAAAAACTATATGACACAAAGGAAATAAAAACACTGCCAATACCCAAAATAAACAAAAGTTTTATACCATCTCCCACTTTAGCTGTTAGCACACAACAAAATTCTGCAAACCTAAAATTTACAAGTTTCCATTTACAGTGGAAGGGGTTGAGGATGCAAACGACAAACTAACCTATCACTTCCTTCAAGTAAAATTTTAGTCTACGCTAAAACTCGAACTTTCAAACAGAAGCTGTAAAACTTCACACTCCCACAACTGCAGAAAAGCTATGCCATCACCAAATGCATCTCTTGTCTAACAACTAGATGAATAATATTTACACTCATAGCTTACCATGGTAGAGGCTCAAGGGCAGAGGCACGGTAAACGTAGTTGAAGATTCTGAAGATTCTCAAGATACCTATTATCTATTCACATTGTCCTTCAGAGTTTCAGATTAAATTCTGCAAAACTAAACTAAAAGGAAACATTCCCGATAGATGAAAAACAAAAAGAAAACTGCAAAATGGAGATGCAACTATATTGGGGGTCCCCAAGCAAAGAGGACCATTACAAGCCTCACCTGCTACTAGTTGTGAAGAGGACAAAATTATCTCCGTGTAACAGAATTACAAACCACAAGTATCAGAGGAGTAGCCGTGTTAGTCTGGATCTGTAAAAGCAACAGAGAGTCCTGTGGCACCTTATAGACTAACAGACGTATTGGAGCATGAGCTTTCGTGGGTGAATACTCACTTCGTCGGATGCATGTAGTGGAAATTTCCCTAAGCAAAGGTTAGTCTATAAGGTGCCACAGGACTCTTTACAAACCACAGTACACCCTCACTATAATGCCCTTCATAATAATGAACCTTCCGCTATAATGAACCCTCATCCCCGGATGCCACCTCGACCCCACAGCTGAGGCTGGAGGAGTTGTCATCAACCCTACCCCCCCCCCCCCACCACCACCACCACCACCGGGGCTCTTTGACTATAACAAACTCCTGCCTATAATGAACAAATGGCTTGGATCCTGACACGTTTGTTATAGCAAGGGTGTACTGTACACTAGATAGGCATTGCTCAATACAGCTTTGCAAAATTGCCTTGAACACCCAAGCAAAATGTCATTACTTTATTATTGTCTTCAATCATCTTGAAAGATAATGGGCAAGTAGATCTTATGCCTGAGCTGAGCTGAGTTTTGTTAGGATGAATCAGGTTCAACATGAAAGTCCAGGTCACGCATATGGTGGAGTCATCTCTATGAGAGCAGTGAAGGGCAATAAGTCATAGAAGTTTCTCCATTTTGATCTATTCTGGATCAATACTACCAAAACCACAGAAGGAAGTAAATAAATTTCTGCTGCACTACACAGAGAAGATTTAAGGGTGACCATTCACAATACCAGGGTTCTTAATGAGTTGTTTGCACTGAATAATTATTAAATTAAATGTATGAAGCATAATATACCATGCAAGGGGAAATGCTAAGCACAGGAAATCAGATCAGGTTGCTGCACTTGTTTTCACCACAAAGTAAGCCACAAATATAAGTGAACCCTTGTGTTTCAGCGTTTAAATTACACAAGGTAAAGTACTGCCGTCATAATCATTTATAACTGTAAAATAATTAAACCAAGACAAACGTTAGCTGAATTTTATCAGATTCACATTTTACTGTGAACTTAAGAATTTCACCATCAATGCATATTTTAAGGAACAGAACAGAAAAGTGAAACCCACTGTCATAGTATCATCATATGTCCATAGTATGTGGACATATTTCATGCTTACTGAGACTGTCCATTTCCTGACCCTCCAAATTAAAAACGAACTTAGGGAAAAAAAAAAAAAAAAAAAAAAACAACAACCCTCTGTCACTAGTAGCAACTTCATTATTAAAAACAGTAAAAAATAACTTTACTTTCTTTGGCCTTGGCTACACTTACCCGCTAGTTCGACAGCTGGAAATCGAACTTCTGGGTTCGACTTATCGCGTCTAGTCTGGACGCGATAAGTCGAACCCGGAAGTGCTCGCCGTCGACTGCGGTACTCCAGCTCGCCGAGAGGAGTACCGCGGAGTCGACGGGGGAGCCTGCCTGCCGCGTGTGGACCAAGGTAAGTTCGAACTAATTCGAACTAAGGTACTTCGAACTTCAGCTACGTTATTCACGTAGCTGAAGTTGCGTACCTTAGTTCGAATTAGGGGGGTAGTGTAGACCTGGCCTTTGCCACTGAACCTATCTGGTTTTGCATTTATTTCTCTAAAGTGGTGGCAGGGGCTGAAATTAGGCTGTTTGCTATCACTTTTATTAAGGCCTTGTCTACACAGGAAAGTTTTCAGTTATGCAGGCATAACCCCCTGTGTGGACACACTTGTTCTGGTAAAAGAGTGGCTTTTTTCAATTTAGCTTTATGACGCTTGGGAATAGGTTTAAGATCAACCAAAAATACAATATTATACAGAAATAAGATTGTCTGTACAGGGCAGGGTTATACCAAAATTTTTTTTGCATGTAGACAAGGCCTTTGTCAATTTAACTTTCAAGCTCTCATGCACAAGAACACTGTTTGGAATCATAGCACCCTGCAGCAAATGCTTAGACAGTCAACTCAAATTTTTAAAAACTTTGTGATAGTAGATAAAATATTCTCAGACAAGTAGCATTTAAGATAACTGTAACTAAAAGGTTAGATAAAAAGTGGCTCATTTTAATTTATGTTTTACATTGTTATTGTCTTCCTGTTCATGTGGGCCTTATAACCAGCTATGTGGAAAATGTGGTTATAAAGCACAAAAACCATCAGAGGAACTCAGAAGCAGTGTAGTATCCAAGCTATTTTTAACTTAAAAAAAAAAAAAAAAAAAAACCACACTAACTAAAGTTATATCCCTTTACATAGAAGAGTCTTCACTGAATTAAAAATTTGTGAAAATATTTCTATTCATATTAGGTTTTGCAACATTTTATTTACAAAATCTAAGTTTCTGAAGTCTAGGTCAGTGGTTCTCAACCTTTTTTCATTCGCAGATCCCTAAAAGAATTTGATTGGAGGTACAGACCCCTTTGGCAATCTACTATCTGTATATATAGCTGAATTCTGTTCAGTTTTCAGTCAAAGCCTTTTGCGGACCTCTTCGACATAGTCGAAGGCGCCCAAAGGTCCATGGACCACAGGTTGAGAAAACACTAGTCTAGCTGACAGTGTTCCTCTAGTCATTTAAAGGTGATGCTAATTCCTTCTAGTGGGCTGCTCTGGAGAATCGGATAAATGAGAGAATCCACCTCTCTAATATTAAAGATGTCTGGGATATGTAAAGCCATCTATACATGTTAACTAGCAAAGGCCCATATCCTGCTTATATTTATGTACATGATTAACTTCATGCAGACTTCAATGAGAGTACTCACACACGCTAAGTTAAACACATGCTTAAGCATTTGCAGGATCAGGACTCAAGTATGTATGCCACTATGTTCTAGAAAAACTTGTTTCAACACAACTGTATGTATTTGCTCTCTTCTGACTACGTCTTATCTAGGCCCTCTATATCACATCTTCATACTACAGGTCTCTTCTTCTGTAGCCTCTAGCTTACTGCAACTTTGCCATCCTCAAGTCAATTCAAAATGCTGCTGTCAAAGTCTTCACACTTCATCACTTCACTCATATCATACACTCATTTGTCGGTCCACTAGCTTCCCCCCTCCCTATAGCATCAAATGTGCTCATTATCCTGACCTTAAGGGCCATTCATAGTTGAAACCAGCCCTACT
This sequence comes from Trachemys scripta elegans, assembly GCF_013100865.1. NCBI lineage: Eukaryota > Metazoa > Chordata > Testudines > Emydidae > Trachemys > Trachemys scripta. The sequence continues at coordinate 13,526,075 of NC_048302.1, forward strand.
TACCAGAGCCACTATCTTACCTCACCAACCACAAACAACTATGTACAGTAACTCCTCACTTAGTCGTCCCAGTTAACGTTGTTTTGTTGTTACATTGCTGATCAATTAGGGAACATGCTTGCAGGAAGAGCAGCCCACTGCAGCTAGCTGGTGGGGGCTTGGAACCAGGGAGGACCGGCAGCCCTCCCCCACCCCATCAGTTCCCCGCTCCCCTAAGTTCCCTGTGCTGCAGCTGCCCAGCAGGCTATCAACTGCTGGGCAGTTCAGCTGTCCCTCCCCCCACTGCCATGTGCTGCTCCTGCCCTCTGCCTTGGAGTTGCTCCCAGAGACTCCTGCTTGCTGTGCTGGTGGGGAAGGCGGGGGCTAATGTCAGGGTGTCCCCCCGCTCCTGCACCCCGCTTACCCCTTCTCCATATAGAGCAAGGAGGGGACACTGACGGAGACAGAGAGAGCTTGGGGCAGCAGTTGCTGTCTCAACTTCCTGATCCAGTTAAAAAGACAATGCACTTAAGAGTGGGTCAGCTTACTTAAAGGGGCAGTGTGCCTCTCTCCTACACACAAGGTGTGTGTCCATCTCTGTCTGCTATGCTGTCTCCCCTCCCTCATGTACATGCTGCCTTTTGTGAGAGGCTACATTAACAACAATGTGTTAAGCCTTGAGGGCTCAGCCGAGTGCAAGTTCACCATTCAGCAGCAAGGCATCCCTTGGGAAATATCCCTCCCTCTTCCACCCTCTAACTTCACCACCTCAACCGAACTTCACAATCATCATAGCTGTGAACAGTATTCAATTGTTTGTTTAAAATGTATACTGTGTGTGTGTATATATATACTATATATTAGTTTTTTGTCTGGCGAAAATTTTTTTCCTGGAACCTAACCCCCCCCCCCCCCCCATTTACATTAATTCTTATGGGGAAATTGGATTCGCTTAACATCGTTTCGCTTAAAGTCACATTTTTCAGGAACATAACTACAACGCTAAGCGAGGAATTACTGTACTTCCGTGACACTCCCATGCCTGGCACGAATTCCCCCTACAAATTTGAAAAGTGCCTAATTTCTCCTCCACCAAATCTCTCCTTAAGACTCAATTTTAACCAAGACGTCTGCAGAACAGTGCCTGCAGAAACACTACAAGCTGATGACAGGTAGGCAAGTGGCAAGCTAATCTAAGGCCATGTCTATACATACAGCACTGCAGCTGTACCAATACAGTCACGCCACTGGGGTGCGTCTGGTGAAGACATTCTATGCCGACAGGAGCTCTCCATCACCATAATAAATCCACTTCCACAAGCAGCAGAAGCTATGTCGGCGGGAGGAGTTCTCCCACCAACATAGTGCTGTACGCACAAGTGCTTATGTCAGTGTAACTTATGTCGCTCAGGGGGGTGGTTTTTTCACACACCTGAGTGACATAAGTTATGCAGACATAAGCTATGTCTACACTCCAGCTTAAGTGAAAACATTCCTCCTTTGCCACCTTGTCCTCGCACCTGTTTGTTTCCGCTACCATACTGAGTTGTCATTGCCTCAATGGTAAGCTCTATAGAGCAGGACCTGTGTTTTTACCACATGTTTCTACAGTGCCTAACCTCTGGCTGCTATTGCAATGTAAGACCATAAGAATGGCAATAATGGGTCAGACAAAAGGTCCATCTAGCCCAGTATCCTGTCTTCCGACAGCAGCCAATGCCAGGTGCCCAGAAGGAATGAACAGAACAGGTGATCATCAAGTGATCCAGCCTGTCACACATTCCCAGCTTCTGGCAAAACAGAGTCTAGGGACACCATCCCTATCCATCCTGGCTAATAGCCATTGATGGACCTATCCTCCAGGAATTTATCTAGTTCTTTTTTGAACCCTTGTATACTCTTGGCCTTCACAACATCCTCTGGCAAGGAGTTCCAGAAGTTGACTGTGCATTATGTGAAAAAATACTTTTGTTTGTTTTAAACCTGCTGCCTATTAATTTCACTTGGTGACCCCGAGTTCTTGTGTTATGAGACGGAGTAAGTAACGCTTCCTTATTTACTTTCTCCACACCAGTCATGATTTTATAGACCTTTATCATATCCCCCCTTAGTCATCTCTCTTCCAAGATGAAAAGTTCCAATCTTATTAATCTCTCCTTGCATGGCAGCCATTACATACCCTTAATAATTTTGTTGCCCTTTTCTGAACCTTCTCCAATTCCAATATACCTTTTATGAGATGGGGTGACCACACCTGCACTCAGTATTCAAGATATGGGTGTACCAAGGATTTACATAGAGGCAATATGATATTTTCTGTCCTATTATCTATTCCTTTCTTAATGATACCCAACATTCTGTTCACTTTTTTGACTGCCGCCGCACACTGAGTGGATGTTTTCAGAGAACTATCCACAATCACTGCAAGATCTCTTTCTTGAGTGGTAACAGCCAATTTAGAACCCATCATTTTATATGTATACACCTCTACCCCGATATAAAGCGACCCGCTATAACACGGTAAAGCAGTGCTCGGGGGTGCGGTGGGGCTGCGCACTCCAGTGGATCACAGAATCATAGAGTATCAGGGTTGGAAGGAACCTCAGGAGGTCATCTAGTCCAACCCCCTGCTCAAAGCAGGATCAATTCCCAACTAAATCATCCCAACTGGATCAAAGCAAGTTCTATATAACGTGGTTTCACCTATAACGCGGTAAGATTTTTTTGGCTCCTGAGGACAGCGTTATATCGGGGTAGAGGTGTACTTGGGATTATGTTTTCCAGTGTTCATTACTTTGCATTTATCAACACAAATACCCAATTTAAAAACAAGATTTTTAAAACTTTCTACACTAAGGAACTAAGAAAACCCATTTTACCGGTTATGATGAAGTCCCCTATGAGGTTTAGTGTCACAAAACAAGCTTGAAGATTAAAATAAGTGTCAGAAGTCTCACTGGAAACAGTTTTAGGGAGAACAACTGGCAGGATCGCCTACTAAAAGTGATATTTCTGACTGGACGGACACATGGGACAAAGAGCCCCCAACTAAAGGAAACGCTTTCAGTATCAAGACCTAGGGTTACACGACAACATTTGCAGCCCAGGGACGTGATCGCGAAAGTTGCTGAGCACCTGACACTCGGCCCCCAGGGGAGGGCCCTCAGCAGCTTTCAGGACCAAGCCTTGGATGGGGCAGTGGGGGGGGGAAGCCAACCTCCACCACCCCATGTCCAGAAACCACAGGCCCCCCAGCAGGAGCGAGCGCTGACTCCCCCCCGGGAGAGCCGCACGGCGCGCGGGAGGAAGCCCCACAACTCCGGCGCCTTCCCGGGGCTCGGGCCACGTGTTACCCAACCCGCGCAGCGCCGTGGGGACCGGCAGCCGCGGGCTGGGGGGCCGCGATGGCCGCGCGGGGCCGAGGCCTGGCGCCCGGCTCGCGCGCACACGCCAATGGCCGCGCTGCCCCGCCCCCATGGCGGGAGACCCTTCATTACCGCGGGGGGGCGGCGAGCTACCACCCCCCCTCGCCGGGGCAGGCCCGGCCCCGCGCCGCCGCCTCAGCGCGCGCCCCGGGCCGGTTAGGCCGCGCTCGCCGCCCCCTCCCCCAGCAGGCCCCGCCGCCCCCGGCCCAGCTCACCTGCATGCAGCGCGCCGGGCTGGCGAGGGCGGCGGCGGGGCTGGGCGGCGGCGCGGAGGGCAGCAAAGACATGCGGGCAGCGGCCCGCCGGGGCGCGGGGATCGGCGGGCGGGGGGCCGCAGGCGCCTGCGGCCGGATAAATATTGGGCTTATTCCGGGGGGAGGCGGGC